>NC_045615.1:33243409-33546439 GCF_009829155.1 Mustela erminea | reverse complement strand
TAAAACACACATAATAATCAGGCTTTTTTGTACTAGCCTTCAAAAAATATACATGAACATATACACATGTAAGTACAATATGCATTTTTTATTGAATGTGCAGAAGAAAATTTTTGTATTTTTCTTCATTGGCTACTTTTCATTATTTTAGTGTTTGATAAACAAATTTGCCCTTTGTCTCCAGGGCACTAAGTGACTATACATGTCTAATACACCAATGATAACAATTTAGGTCCAGAGCACACACAGAGTCAAAAATGAGATGCAATTTCACTCTTGCAAGCAGCTCAAAACAAGTACTTTGGTCTGATAGAATATATTAAGAAGATATTTCTCAACTTTAATTTCAGGCACACTGTAGTAATTGTTTCCTTGGTTTTCTGGAACATGATTGCCACATAAGTCTGGGATCAGTCTAGGTCTCAGAGAAGTAAAGAAAGGCTTTTGGAATTCTGGTAATTTATCTGCAGAAAAAAAAAATATATATATATATATTTAACTACATTAAATTATAATGTAGAATGTATTAAATCATAAATAGTGTGGCTACAACATTACCTGGCAATTAATTTTCATAAATAACTCTATTTTATCCAGTCTACATTCTATTAAAATTGTCTTTTTATAGTTATACTGCCAAGCTTCTGCAGTATCAGAAAAGATTTTGTGAATGTATAATGTGAACACACAAATTCATTCTACAAAAATAATTGTTTTAAATTTGTAAATTTTTTTTTAAGGATCTACTATTTAATAATATACTAACTTATTTTTCTAGTACTTAATTGAAGGAGACCATAACTATTTTCAAAAATTCTAAATACCCTAACCACATGAAGATAGCATCCTAAGCAAAAAATTTTCTCAAGTCAACCTCAGGTCCTGTGGTGAAAGAGACTGGGAATGGATAAGAAATAGATAAGGAATTATTGCTCTTCCTGTGGTTGAATTCCTTGACTTGTGTCACCCAGAGGAGAAGCAGGATTGCCTTTTTCTACAAAAAAGATCTCAGTAATGGTACACGTTATAAACAAACTAGCAGAAAGCACTGAAAGCTGTTATGATTTTTTACATAAATTTTATAGAATTAAATGCAAACATTAACATTATTGTCCAAAAGGACATATAAGTATGATGCATTATAGGGGCACCTGGGTGGCTCCATCCATTAAGTGAGATTCTTGAGTTCAGGCTTGGGTCTTGATCTCAGGGTTGCCAGATGGAGCCTGGGCTCTGCACTCAGCAGGGAGTCTGCTTGAGATTCTTTGTCTCCCTCTGCACCACCCCTCCACAGTGCTCACTAGTGCTCTCTCTCAAACAAATCCTTTAGAAAAAATTCTCTATTTGCCCCTCCCCGCTCTGATGTTCTCTTTCTCAAAAAAAAAAAAAAAAGCATTATGTCTGAGATTGTCTCTCCCTAAATCATTGTAATTGTTATCTTAAGAAACCTTGTCCTTCAAAAATACACGAAGAATTTTAGCAGCTGGGGATTTAAAATACCACTTCTATTTATTAGTTTAAAATTATAGTAGACTAGAACTTGGATTCTACTCATGTCTTACTCATCAAATGTTCTGAATTTTTTAATGTACTTAGTGTATACCAACTCGAAGCAAGCAACAACAAAAAAAATGTAGCACATATATCAGTGGAGGTGGAGGGCAGGGAAGAATAAATTAGAATGTGGGTGAGAAGAGGGAGAAAGAAGGGAAAGCATTCTATACTCCTCACTGACCCAAAACAATGGAGACCTTGGCACACAGGCACCCTGCTTATTCCTTTTATCTCCCCTATGTCCAATTAGTATTGACAATTAGGTCTACTAATATTTAGCTGCACAAGATACATTTTAGTATTTAAGCTTAACAATTAAGTACATGACTGATTCTTTGGTAGGTTCTGAACTACACATTCTATTGTGTAGAACCCAGTTCTTTCAAAAGCTATTTCCATTAAATAGACAAGTCATCCAGTTATCATGAACTTCACTATCCTTTCTGGGAAAAAAAAGGGGGGGAGGAGAGATTCATCTTGGTAAAACAAATATATTAGTTTAGGCAATAATTTTTATTTTACCACTTGCAACAACATGGATGGATCTAGAAAGTATAATGCTAAGTGAAATAATTCAGAGCAAGACAAATACCATAGGATTTCATTCATATGTGGAATTTAAGAAACAAAACAAAGGGGAAAATACCAAGAAACACTCTTAACTACAGAGAACAAACTGATGGTTACCAGAAGAGGTGGGTGGGGGAATAGAGTTAATAGGGGAGGGGAATTAGAGTACACTTATCATGATGAGCACTAAGTAATGTATTGTTGAATCACTGTATTATATATCTGAAACTAATGTAAGATTGCTATCTTAACTATCCTAGAAACGAAATTAAAAATAAAATTTAAAGAAAAAAAAATTGGGAAAGCAGAAGACAAAAAAAAAAAAATCCTCGGTCTTAATCTTACATCTACTGAACTGGAATCTGGGAATAAATTTCAAAAATGTGCATTTTTAGTAAGCTTTCCAAACCTTCGGTGATTACTGTGAGTAATTTCTGGGCACCCTGAAGTTTCAAAATCCCTCAAGTATAAGGAGGAAGCACATTGGCTATAAGTATTTAAGGTAGCAACTTAACTGAAGGTGGATACTAAATGGTATCATTCAGTTCTGTTTCTTCAGATAATACATATCTACAGTCAGACACCAATACTTGAGGCACAGAGGTTCCAAGATTTTTTTAAATGCTATGGCAATTACAATGGCTTGCTGATATACTATAATTGAATGTTACCATCTCACTCTTTTCGCTCTTGTAGAAAAATTATTTTTTCTAGTACTTCTAGATATAATCTCAAAATTCTAAAAATATTCTATCAACCAGGAAAAAAAAAAAAAGAAGACTGCCATAGACTATGAAAGTTAACTCCTCAAGAGAAACTACTACAAAAACATTTCAAGAAACAATAATAAAGTACAACATATGATGAAATCAACGTATACCAAAGCAAGAACTTCTCAGTTGAGTCCCAGGTACCTTACAGAGTCTCCCCAGCCTCTGGGATGTGAAGGGCCTGGGTGCAACCAGAGTCCATGGGGTTGTGATGAATGATCTCCAGATTACCCCAATGATGTGTATACAAGTATTATTTTCTAAGAGCGTCAAGGAATTAAAGATTAGGAAGCAACAATTTAGTAGGAGGTACTGATGTGAGAATCAAGAAAACCAGGTTCAACTCCTTGTCATCCCACTGAGTAATCTTAAATTACTTAACTTGGAACCCTTAGTTAGGTTCCTCATTACTTGTTAAATGAGGAATAGTTTAAACTACTTCTAAGGCCTTTTCTAAAACTCCATAATCTCCCTTGTATTTACACTTCATGATGTAAAATAACACTCCATGGTAATTTAATTAAAAGCTCTAAATTCAGTCAGTAACTCAATAAATACTTATTAAGCACCTAATCTGTGCCAGGCAATATGAGAATCTGGAAAACAGATATAGAATACAGTGTGCTAATATGGAGTTACATATACTTTATTGGGAATAAATAACATATTTTATTATAAATAACCACTGTGTCCCTTTAAATAAATAGTAAGAGTCTACTGAAGAATGCTAAGTTCTAGAAACCTACATAGATAATAAAGCTTGCCTATGCATAATCAATGTGAACTTTAATTAGAGTCAGAACATCTACCAATATTGAAGGCTTTTCTTCTCTGTACCCTTCACTTATTTAAAAATAAATAAATAAATAAAAGGGTCTGAGCACCTGGGTGGCACAGTGGGTTGATATCCAACTCTTGGTTTCAACTTGGGTTGTGACCTGAAGTCGCGGAATCAAGCCCCGTTTCAGGCTGTGTACTCAGTGCAGAGTCTGCTTGGGAGTACCTCTCCCTCTACCCCTCCACCTCACACTCACTCTCTCTCACTTTCCCTCTTTAAAATAAATAAATCTTTTTTAAAAAATAAGACACGTAAGTTTATGTTTTTGCATTAACAATCAAAATCACTTTTCAAAGTATACATTTGTAAAAATAGTTTATTTTAAAGACTCTCAGTAGGACTTCAACATCTTATTTTCAGATATACTAAGACAATCAGTGTGTTCAATAATTTTAACCCATGATGACAGTTGCTCCAGATCTATTAGACCTATATACATTGTTTAATTGAGCAGGAATAAGGAAAACAGGGATTCAGTTTTAATTAAATATTACAGTTGGATTTTCTCCTCCACAAAAGTATAACTTTCATATGGATACAATTTCACAAAGGTTACAAATATATATCAACTTACAACTGAAGGAAATATTTAGTATTTTACAAAAAAATCTAGCTCCATAATTGCTTCCTTTTAAAAAAATCCTTCTCATACAATATAAAAAGTCCAGATTTCTCCGGAAACATCCAGTTAGTCATCTAGTAGTAGGATCCAAAATGGGAAGAATTACTATCCCCAGAAGAGGGGGGTGGAGGCAATGGTGGAGGGGGTGGGGGTATAGAGTATGGTAAGGGAATTAATGGATGAGGTGCCATGTTAGGTGCAGCCCACCCCAGGTTTACAGATGCAGGTGGTGGTGGTGGAGGGAGTGGCGGTAGAGGAGGAGGGAGTGAAAAGCCGTGCATGTCAAACACTGGAGGAGGAAAGGGATACTGTGGCATGATAGGATTATCGTGTCTCTGAGGTGGAAATCCTGAAGTGTCCTGAAACACCATATGCTCTGAGTTATGAAACTGTGGCGACTGAGGCCTGCCGTGGCAAGGTCGAGGATATCTACCCCGGGAAAATCCTCGTGTGAATTCTCTGTTACGATATCCTTTTGAATGCTCTGAAGCGGAGCTATGAACATTCCAGTTCTGATGTACTTCTGAAAAATTTTCACCTTTGAGTGAGAAAAAAAGCATAAAAACAAAATTAAAATTAATTTTAGTATATCAAAAAACACTGCGGAAAATTTCAATAATGTCTTTTCTTTAACCTCCAGTATTGTCTTATGGTAACTAAAAAAGCAAAAGCCTTAAAATTATCAATTAAAAATGAATCCCTCTCATCAGAAACCAGAGAGAACAGAAGAAAGTGGTAGAACATTTTCAAGTGCTGAAAGAAAACTCAATCTAGAATTCTAAATGTAATGAAAATATCCTCAGGAAAAAAAGGGAAACTAAAGACATCTACAATGAAGAAAAACTATAATTTATCTCCAGCAGACCTACACTGATATAATGACTAAAGCAAGTTCTCTAAATAGAAACAATAAAGAAACCTGAAACACCAGAAAGAGAGAACACAGCAAAAATATGAGTAAATACAATAAAATGTCCTTCTCTGAGTTTTCTAAATAAGTTTGGTGGTTAAAACAAATATTATAGTAAGTAATATGATTCTAATTCTATATATGAACTATTTAAGCCAATTTATGTTATAAACAAAAGAAAACAAGGGACATAAAGAGGTAAAGCTTCTAAGAGGTAAGGTTTCTACACTGCACACAAACTGGCAAAACAATGACACCAGTAGATTGCAATAAGTAACATATATACAATTTAATACCTAGGACAACCACTGAAAAAATTATGCAGAGATACATTCAAATACACTACAGATAAATCAAAATGGAATTCTAAAGAATGTTATAGTACTGACAGGCAGGCGGATATGAGAAAACAGAAACGAAATACAGAGAGAATGAACAGAAAAGGGCAGACTTAAGCCTTAACATCAATAATTACATTAAATACAAACAGTCTAAATACATCAATTAAGACACAGGGAATGACTGGTAGAGTAGATTAAAAAACAAAATACTCATTTCAAAGGATATAGTCAGGTTGAAAGTAAAAGGAGAGCAAAAGACACGACATGCAAACATTAATCAAAAGAAAGGAGTAGCAGGGTGCCTGGGTGGTTCAACTGGTTAAGCATCTACCTTCAGCTCAGGTCATGATCCCAGAGTCCTGGGATTAAGCCCCGTGTTGGGCTCCCAGCTCAGCTGCTCAGCAGGGAGTCTGCTTCTCCCTCTCTCTCTACCCCTCCCCCTGCTCTTCTCCCTCTCCTAGCAAATAAATTTTGGGAAAAAAAAAAAAAGATCAGCTACATTAATATCAGATAAAATAGATTTCAGAACAAAGAAAATCATCAGGGAAAGACAGAGACAAGAGAATTCAACAACATACATATGAAGAATTATACACTATGCCCACATCTGGTCTATTCCAGGGATGCAAAGACTGGTTCAATATTCCAAAACCAGTGTAATCTCCTCATTAACAGGCTAATGACAAAAAATGTCATCTTATCAAAGTACTGTCAAAATTTAATACTTATAAATTTTTTTAAAAAGCTCCAAAAAAATAGGAATAGATGGAAACTTTCTTTACTTGACTACATCTAAAAAACCCTGATACCTAAATTATACTTAACTATGAAAGGCAATGTTTCCTCCTCTAATCAAGAACAAAGCACATTTATTCAACATAGTGCAAGAGACTAGACCTAGTAAAAGAGAGACTAAAAAAATATATGATTTGAACAGCAAAGAATACCGTTTCTATTTGCAACTGACATAGTTGGCTAAGCAGAAAATGTCAAAGAAAAAAACTCCTAGAACTAGTGAGTTCAGGAAGGTCACAAGATAGAAGCTAACCAAACATTAATTTATTTCTGTACTCTAGCAACAAACACATGGACATTGAAATTAAAATGTAAAACCAGTTACAATGATTTGAAAAATGAAATACTTAAGTGTATAATAACAAAAAAAATACAGATTAGTATTCTAAACATGCAAAATGCTACTGAAAAGAACCAAAGATCTAAATTAATAGAGATGTACAGCATTATTGTGCAATGGAAGACTCAATACAGTTAACTATCAATTCTCTCCAAACCAATACACAGGTTTAATATAATTCCTACCAAAATCTCAGCAAGTTAAAAAAAAAAAAATCCCAGAAAGACTTTTGCCAATATAGAGAAGATTATTACACAATGCATATGGAAAAGCAAAGGAACTAGAACAGCTAAAATAACTTTGAAAACTTTTAGGGAAAAAAAAAAAAACTAGGAAAAAAATTACAGAATGTAGGTCTAGACAAGAAATTCTCAGACTCCACAAAAGGAAAACAATAAACTGGGCTTAATAAATTTAAAATCTTTTGTCCTACAAATGGCCTTCTTTGAGAGGATAAAAATACAAGTTACAGGCTGGAACAAATTATCTCATAACTCAAGAACAAAAAAGCAGAAATATAGTTAGAAAACAGGCAAGAGACATGAACAAATATATCACTGAAGAAGATATAGAGATAGCAAATCAGGACATGGAAATATGTTCAAAATCCTTAGCCATTAAGAAAATGCAAGTTAAAATCACAATTATCACTACACACCTATCAGAATGACTACAATCAGAATAACTAAAATAAAAAATAGTGACAAAACCAAATGTTGGTGAGAATGCAAAGAAACTGAGTACACTGGTGATAGGAATCCAACTACTGTATAATCCAGCAATTATTCTTAGATACTGATTCCAGAGAAATGTAAAGTTGTGTTCACACAAAAACCTGTACAACAATACATACGACTTTGTTCCTATAACCAAAATATGTTAACAACCCAGATGTTAATGCCTGACTGGTAAACAACCTGTGGTATATTCATACCATGGAATACTATACCCATAAATGAAAAGAAATAAACATGACAAATAAAACAATCTGGATGAATTATCTAGGAAATTATGCTCAGTGACAAAAGCTAATCCCTAAAGGTAACATACTGGATGGCTCTATTTATGTAATCATTTTTGACATGAAAAAATGTATTATAGAAATGGAGAACAGATAAGTAATTGCCAAGAGTTAAGGAGGTGGGAGGGAGGGAAGTGGGAGTGACTACAAAAAGGCAATGAGTGATCCTTTCCTGTGGTGGAAATATTCTGTATCTTGACTGCCTCAAAGTCAATATCCTGGTTGTGATACTGTACTGTATAGTTTTACAAGATGTTACCATTTCAGGAAAGTGGGTAATGGACATGCAAGAAAATCTCAATTATTTCTTACAACTGCATAGGAATCTATAAAAAGTTTAATTTCTAAAAAAATAGCAAAGGTATAATAAACGGAAATGCATGTTAAGAAATAAAACACTTTAAAAATACTTTAATAAATTTATTTATTGATTTTAGTCTATTTAATAAAAATTTATTAAAATACTTTAATAAATAAAATACTTTGAGTTGGGTATTAAGTATTATAGCATTTAATTCTAAACATGGAAGCAAAGAGGTTTCTTAAAAAAAAGTGCCCATATGCACAAATGACTAACGAGGCTTAGTTTTACCTCTAGATGCCATTTTTACATCTTAAACTTAAAAAACTAACGTTGAATATTCCTCATGACTCTCTTCTTACCACAACTTTGTAATGCCTCCTATGTTAGATGGATGCCAGGAGGTAAGAGATCCCACATGTTTCCTTCAATTTTATTAGTTATCAGCTTATATAAATGTTAAGTGAAGATAAAAAATCACTATATATTGCATTTACTCACTTGATTCATGAGATTCAGACTTGAATTTTTTCCGGCCTTGAATCTGAGATTTTTTCCTCTGTTTGGCTTCTTTTTCCTTTTCATCATCACTGAAATCTAAGGCCTCAAGAGGAAAAACATACAGATTATGTCAAATGGATTTACCAATACATTGTTACATACTTGGATGTGAGAAGAACAGATCTATTATTTAACAATGACCCTGAAAGAATATTACTTTTTGATGTGTAATATTTTCTAGTAAATATCTGAATTAACTATATATGACTCTTAATTAACACAGGCCAGAGTACTCAAGGCTTTTTTTAAATTTTTCCTTAGGAAGTTTCAGATAGGGAATTGTCTATACACAGATGGTAACTTTAAAATACCAATCTTTAACAACCTTCAGATATGGGTATTCCATAGCCAGAAGACTGCCTTACGCTTAAGAATCAAGATTCATCATAGCAGCAGCTACCAAACAATGATAAAGGGAAGGGACAGTGAGGAATATGTAAATAACATAAATGATCAGATCTAATATAAAAATGGAAGAAACTATTACATTCACTCAAAAATTTATACATGCCCATTATATGCCAGGCAGTGTTCTAAACACTTTACAGTTACTAATTCTTTTAATAATATAATGTAAAGTAGAGTAAGGGCTATAAGTAAATAATGAAGCAAAGTAAGGGAAGATAAAATCACTGTGGATATGATTTAGACTGGACTACAGGGAAAGGCTTAGATATCTTTATCATTGTATCTTTAGAAGACAAAAATTCAGATAAATCCCTAAAGATGAATTAGCAAGGCACCAAGGGAAGAAAAATTTCAAGGAGTGCGAATATGTGCAAAGGAATGGTATATTTGAGACATAAAACTGGTTCTATAAAGCAAAGCAAAAGCTTCCTATATAGTGAAATCAGAGACGATGAAATTGGAAAATAAAGAACTCTATGGCCCAGTCACTGGGCATGTCCTACGAGTAGGAGGAAGGTATTAAAGGATTTTAGTTGGCTTTTTTTATTTTAGAGAGATTGCTTTGGCAATATTTTGCTATCACTCCCTTAAGTCAGAAAAAAATTCACATGCTTCTTGTGTACATAATAAATCTGCACTCAAATACACTTATTCAATTACAAATTACATATTCATATATTTGAAATGAATACCAAAATGAAGAAGACTCATGCCTTATACATAATCTATGATTAACATCAGGCAATAATTCTGTACTACAAAATTTCATAATAAAATAAACTTTAAAATTTTCAAAAGTTTTCCCCTATTACAGAATTAAGAGACATTCAGTCAACTACTCCAAAAAAAAAAATAAAAACAAAACAAAACCATGAAGTATGCTGGGATTTAATTTTAAAATTAACCTAATCACACCAATTTTATAAACAATTAACATTATTATAATTAGCAACTTCAAAGCTTAGGTCTAAAACAACAGGGATGTATTAGAATATTTTCATTTCCTAAGAAATAAGTTTTAAGACCTTTGTGAATTTTCCCAAATACTTTAAAAACACGTAACTTCAATAATAAGATGACCTAAACATAACTAAATATTAAGTGAATCTTCAGAGCCTTAACAGAAATCATGTGTATACATAATATAAATTAGAAAACATAATCCCCTGACAATGTAGATACTAAACTAGAATCAGTCACTGGTTAAGTGACCCTCTCAGTTAGTGTTACCTGATTCACACCTCAGCAAAACTAGAAAATAACATGAATCTTCAGCACTGCTTGAGAACATCTAAAATGAACAAAGTTAAATCTACAAACCCAAGAATTTATATATTGTGAAACTTCACCAGAATTCCTAAGTATCTTTAAAAACTCTCACTTATAATAATTATATTTTCCCCTACAGTGTATAAATTCATACTATTTTAAGAAATGTATATACTCATTGCTACAATTTTTATATTTTAATTAAAAAAAGAGAAAATCTCCATGGAACGTTAAATAATTCCCAACTATTATTCCTGATTATTCCTGGCTATCCCACATCTCTAGAAAAATTGAGCATCAAGCTACTTTAAACATAAAATTAATCTTGCTGACATGGATTCAAGAAAGAAAATCCTCTTCTTAGGTATGTAATTATATTATAAAAAATGGAGAGGCACATAGATTCTAATGATTTTGTACCTCCAAGAGAAAGCAGCTTATTATAAGCACCACTGTATGTATTCATGTCCCATATGGTTAATATACTAAATTTAAAAACAAATTTTCTTTAAATAATGACAATTCTGTTTTTATCAGCTGTCAACAAAATTGATTTAAAAAAAAATAGGAAGTTACAAGGAAAATGATAAACTGGTAATTATTAAGATACAACAGAAAATATTTTTTTCCTAAAATGATCAATTAAAAACTCTTATTGAGGGGTATAAAAGAGTCATCTTGGTGAGGAGGGGAAAGTACATGCTCCCACAGATGGCAGTATGACTGCCAAGCAGCATTAAGGATCTCCTTAAGGTCAAGACGAATTTATAAAATTAAGTTGTGAGGTGCCTGGGTGCCTGTGAGTTTCATGTATGCCTTCAGCTCAGGTCATGTCTCAGGGTCCTGGATCGAGCCCCCCTTCTCTGTCCCCAACCCCTCTTCCATGTGTGCACACTCTCCTCAAATAAATAAATATATAATCTTAAAAAAAAAATTAAAATCCTGCTTCTCTTCCTAAAAGATTATGTAAAGAGACTTATACTTACTTCTGGTGGGGGTTCCTGATCATTCTTCCATGACGCATCTGATCCCCTATCCCTAGAAAGAGAAAAAAGTCAAAAGAAAACATGAAGTACTTAAAAAGTACTTAAGATTCTGTGTTTATAACTTAACAGTATAGAAAATAATGAAGTAAAAGACATGAGCTCAATCCTTAATTTTATAATATACATGAGAAGAGCAAAAAATAAAGGACTATGTATATGTTCTTCACCTTGTTTCAGAAGATGTAGAAAGCTCGTAAGAAAAACACAAGATCTAGACACATACAAATATTAGGACTGGGATAATCAAAATGAGAAGCCAAGGCTATATGGTATGCAGAGGAAAGTGGTTTTGCAGTTCATAACCATCTCCAGATGCTATGACTTTGGTTGATACTTTCATGATACCTGAGCTTGGTTCATAAAACTCAGGTCAACAAATGCGTATTCTGCACCAACTATAGGTCAGACACTGTTTCAGGTGCTAGGGATACAAAAATGACCATGAAGCATTCCCTAAAATTTTGCAAGTTTAATGGTAGAGAAAACAACATGAAATTCTTCTTCCTCTATTTAGCTGAGGAGTATCAACAATATTCCATGAGGAACCAAAGCTTATTCCAACAGTATTTCTCAAAGCTGAGAGCGTGGAAAAAAGCTATCTCATTTGGTAAGGAGAAAGAATTCTGAAGAGTCTGAAGGACAGTATAATCACAAGCACTAACTTATTTTAGTGGAAAGTTTTTAACCAACAAAAATACACATATTATTAAGTATGACTATGATTTCTGAAAGTTCATCTTTATCTCTTTCATCATTTTTATTTTGCAAGTTTAATAATGTCTTGTTACTCAATTACATTAAAATACTACAAAAAATACTAGGAGTAAATGTGGTCCTCATTGCTTTAAAATAGATCCCCCAAATAAATGAGATTCTCAGGAATTCATTCATTAAAATCATTACTATATTAAACCATAATCTATGAAAATGAATGTACAAATGTCAGGGGGCTGACAGAATAAGAAAATCATTAAGTCTGCTCTAAAATTTTGATTCAGAACTTTGACACTGTATATGGGACATTATCAATATTTTTTCTATCATTTAAAAAAAAAGCTTTTACTCACTAATGATAAGCTTACACCTATGCATTTAACATAGCTCCAATACTCTTTCTTGCATATATGCCATCTCATGGCCTATGCTGCCCTTGCCATGGGGTTTAAAGACATAAACTGGGAAAGTTCCCCATTAGTGCATTTACTACAGAAAATCAAAATCTACTAAAGAAAAGATCTAGCAACATTTCAAAACACACTTTCAACAAGAGTAAGCTCATGGGAGGCTAAAATTAAAACAGCCTTACAAGCCTTACAGAGGATAAACTAGAGAGGAGATGACCTTCTCTACCTCAAAGGCAAAGTACTCCACTGAGTGCCCATGTAGACACCATACTGCAGTCTAGAATAAAATAACCTTTGTCAGGTGGGGCTTCTGCCACGTGGGCCTAATTTTCCAATTCATTATTGTCTCTTTCCAGGAAAAAATTCTTATTCTTGCAAATCAAAAACAAAGACTTCTCTTGTTTAAAATCTATTTAATAAATGTCTTTAGAGAAGTTTTTTAAATTTATCTGTTATTAGCTAAAATATTTTGTTAAAAACAACAACAACAAAAAAAGGCATATCCGCAGAAACATCCTAGTAAAGCAGAATAAAATGCTACCTATTTAAGGCATGATTTTAAAACAGGACTTTTCTATTAAATTTACCTTTCTTTCAGTGGTTGTTTAGAAAAATAAACCTTACCGACCTGAGAATAACTTAGGCAAAATGTTCCTCAGATAATTAGATGGATTCTTAAACACGAGTTTAATGAATTATGGTAAATGAAATTCAGAGACTTGATTTAATGTGTAAGCACTTTAGAGATTTTACACCATGCAATGGGGACTAGTACTTTTGAGGTAGCACTAAGGTTACTCACTGACTGAAGTTTCCCTCTATGTTCTAAAAAAACCACATTCCTAACACTTCAACTACACTTCAAGTTTCCCATCAAAAGAGAGCTAGACCTAAAAGAGACCTGTGTGTCAAACTGAGTGCAAAGTCTTTTTTGGATACCCATCCCTCCCCCAATCTTTTGTAGGGTTTCTTCCACTCTTACTAAATTTTACAATATTTTTAGTGGCTCATATTCATTACATCTTTCCAAAGCATTCAACTTTCTTTTTTTCTGAAAAAAACTATTCTACTGGAACCATATATCACTGATTTACTATAAACAAATTATATAATTATAATAACAAGTTCAACTGATATAAGCAGCTCTACAGATAACACTTAGTAACACAAATAATACATGGAAAATGCACAATAAATAAGTAGCATAAACATGCAGAAATATTACTATCCGTATGCCACAGGCATCGTTTAGCATCTACAAAAGGGAAAGCAGTAGTTTGTTGGTTAAATCAACCCTGTTTGGGGCACACGGGTGGCTCAGTCCGTTAAGCACCTGCCTTTGGCTTAGGTCATTATCCCAGGGTCCTGGGACGGAGCCCTGCACTGGGCTCCCTGCTATGCAGGAAGTCAGCTTCTCCCTCGGCCCCTACCCTCTCCCCCGCTAGTGCGCATGCTCTCCCTCTACTCCCAAATGAAATAAAACTTAAAAAATAAATAAATAAACGCTGTTTATCAACTTGATACACAACTTCTTAGGGACACATTTTTGTTGTCCTGTCTATAAATTTGTTATCTATAAGCAATGTAAAATTTACTCATTTTTTTCCCCTTGAGAATTACCAAGTTTTACTAAATAGTTAAGCCTACAATGTAACCCAAGGAATAATTCTATTTAAAATGGAAAAGCGTGGTTACTAATGCTGAAGCAGCAGGTTTATAAAAAAAAAAGTATGCCATGGAAAAAAATATGAATTCAGAAACTTTCTATGGCCCAAATGTAGTCCTACTACTTGATTATGTAATTTTGGGTAAAAGATACAAATCATCTCAACCTGTAAAATCTGGTAAGAAATTATAGCTTTCAGAGATATTATTAGGAAAATAAATCAATGCTCTGGAACACAGATATTTAACAAGAAACTACCTTCACTGAAAATTATTCATAAAATATAAACATTAGATAAGCAAACAATAACTAATGTTGTCAGTGACATACTTACTGTTTAAGTTTTTCTGTAAATATGTACTGGGTGAAGTCTTTCATTGATGGAGCAAAATACATAGTGTCCTTTATTTTAATACCTTTACTCTCAATGTGCTCTGAAGAATTAAACCGTAACACATAAAATGGATGTGCAACAGGTCCAAATATCTCAAATATCTATAAAATAGAAGAAACATAAATACCTTTAATATGTGAACTAACTCAGAAAGTCAGTCATATTTTTTTTAAAAACTGGTAATTGTTAAAATAAGGTAAATCTGTCATGTCAGAACAATAAAATTATACTTATACTGAAGTCATTTTTGCATACTCAAAGTCTTCATATTTTGATTATAAATGCATCAACTCATTCCAGATTTCCTTTATGAATCTGAAACAAGTGTAACAAATTTGTTCCTTGATAAATTCAAATCATCTTGGTGGTGTACTAACTAGATACAAATTATGAAGTTTTTTTTTTAATCATTAATCATTTAACTTGTAAAGAATAAAGAAAAGAATTATAATGTGTAACTTTTGAGAAATAAAATGCAGTCACCTGGAATCTTGTAACACAAAACTTGACAAGCTTCTGCTTTAGTGGGTATTCAATCACTTCTGTTGTTTCTATACAGTAGTTAACATTTTTCATAAAGTTATACCACAACTGTTTCTAATTCAAAACTCAGAACAGTAGATTTGAACTTGAAGTTATTTATTTCTCAAAAACCAGAGAAACTTATACAGCCTTGAACTTTTATGTAAAGGAACTGTTTTTAGTACAGTCATATTTTATTTCTGAAAATGTTCTATGAACGATTACAGAAAGCCTTTTATTTTCAAACTCTTCTCAGAAGAAATACCTAAATTTAAAAAAAATAATGTTTCTAATAATAAATATATGTATGTTATAGAAACTAGACAATGATCACTGTCAGTGTCAACCTTTCTAGGCTTTTTTCTATTAACAATTTTTTTCTTCTGAGATCACACTGTAGCTTTGTATACTGTTCCCTTTTAAAACCTAAAGTTGCATTAAGTTTTTCCATCTTATACATATTCTCTGTAAGTATAATTTCAGTGACTGTATCACAACCTTTTATAGATCTGGCACTATTTGACTTGCCTAATAGGACATTTACGGAGCTTCAATTTGTGCAATATGTAATAAATGATGCCCTGATAAACATCCTTTTATGTATATTTCTATACTTAAGGTTTCCCAAAAATTTATTTGTAAGGGGCAGAATTATTGAAGCCAAGAGTATGATTATCACCAAAACTCTGGATATAAATTACTAAGTAACGTTCCAAATAGCCTGGACCACTTTAAACCCAGTGCACTGAAAGTGCCTGTTTTAGCACACTGTCAGTTCTTCATTTTTGATGGTAAATATTCTCATTTTGTTCTCTTAAAGTACACCATTTGGGATTTTATTAATTTTCAGTGAGGCATAAAATAGCTCACCCATCATGCTACCAATATTCTGAAAGTTTGAGTAACCCAAAAAGAACTTGTAACACTCAATAAAATTAAAATGCCAAAGTATTCTGAAACAACACTAATAGCACAAAAAATTTAATTTTTTTTTAAATTCTAAAAGGAAATAGCAAATTTGTTTTGAAAGGATTTAGAAACAAAGAGTAGTCCTCTTCCAACCAGAATTGCAAAGGACAGAGGGATATACTGCAACACAATTCTTCCTGGTTCACATTACATAAAGTAATGGATTATCTTACCTGTCACTTTTTAAAAAGTCATGTTAATGGCAAAAGCTAGAAAAATATGTATGTTTAACAAAGAATTGGTAAATATAAACATGATATAATAAATTAATATGAATTTATATAATTTATATATAACATATATAATTTATATAGATATAATTTGATATATATTATAAATTATATATTATATAAATTTATATTATATATAAATACATAATAAATTATATAATTTATAATTAATTTATATAATATAAATTTATAATAAATATAAATAAATAGTATATTTGTGCAGTGGAAGACAGTAGAATTTTTAAAATGAATAAACTAGACATATGTATACATTTGGGTAAACCTCAAAATTATACTACTGAGTTAAAGAATTTCATAAAAAGTTATGAATGGAATTATAAAGTGAATTTTAAAAATACGTTAATAGGTGACTTGTTCTATAGTATTTTTTTTTGCATATATATACTTATGTTCTGGAAGTATAAAAATCTAGATAAAGAGAATACACAGTATCTTCAGAATACTGGCTAAATGTGGGGATGAAGCGAGGTGAATGGATTAGGAAGAAAGGAAAACAGAGCTTCCAGTTCATGTACTGTATTTTATTTCTTTCAGAGAAGTCAGAAGAATACATAGCATAATAAAAACAATTGTTACATTTTATAAATTGCTAAATATGGTGTTTGAAATATTCTCTGGGGGTGCCTGGGTGGTTCGGATGTTAAGCACCTGCTTTTGGCTCAGGTCATGATATCCCAGGGTCCTGGGGTCGAGACCCACAACAGGCTCCCTCTTTAGCAAGAAGCCTGCTTCTCTCTCTCCCACTCCCCCTGCTTGTGTTCCCTCTCTCATTCTCTTTCTCTCTGTCAAATAGATAAATAAAATATTTTAAATAAATAAATATTATTATTTGTACTTTATAGTCAACATGACAGTTAAAACATGGTGTCATGCTTATATTTATCTAATGATGATGTAGTGTTTTGTCACAGACTTACATGACATTTGCCTTTTTGTTAAATTGCCTGTTTGCATCCTATGCCTCTATTTGTGTGTGCCTATTACTGGCTGAAAATTCTGTTTGACTGTGAATAACAGAAACCTGGAAACAGCAACTGAAGCAAATTGGAACTTTTATTTTTTCTCAGTCCGAAAGACAGAAATCTAAGTTGGGTACAGTGGCTCCATGATGCCAGGGGCAAGTTGGACTCCCTGTGTCTTTCTACCAGCCATCCTCAGCACATTCTTTCCCCCTAGCATCACAGGATAGCTGCTTTGCTTCTAGGTAGGAAGTGATGGAAATACCACCTGTGTTCCAGGCAGGAAGAAGTGGAAGAAGGAAGAACAAAATGTATATACCAACATGTCCCCCCACAACCTCCCACTCACCCCATACATTCATATTATTTTAAGCCTTCTTGAAAGTCTCAACCAAAAACATCCTCTTTTTTCTCAGTGGCCAGAACTAGGTTAGATGACGACCTCTACTGAGGAACTCATCAGTCTTTGTCTAACCCTTCCCCCAGACTGGCGTACCCTAGGCAGATACTGAGAAGAAGCTGGTAAGCCAGCTGACAAACAGGGATGTTGACAATTATAACACATGGCATTTACTGATCAAGTGTTTATATGCCAGGTGTGTGAGCTCTGTACACTTCATCTTGCTTAATCTTCACTGCAATCTTAAGAATTAAGTACCTATATTAATACCCATTCAAAGATAAAGAAAGTGAGACTCATGGTGGTAGAGTAACATGATGAAGGTCATATAGTGGTGGAAAAGGAAACTTGAGGCTGGGTCTGTCTGACTCCTGGGTTGTCTGCTTTTAGCACTGCAAGTTTAATATCTGAGCACCCACGTTAATCCTGGAACAGTGGGGTCACCCACTGAAGCTCAAACAGTATTAAGGCAGGAGTTTAATTAAAGTTTGTTGAATGGTTTATTTAAAAAATTGTTTTTAATTTAAAAAGTCTTAAAAACAATTCTTTTTTCAATTCCTTTGATAAATATCAATAAATCTTGTTCTTCAAGTTTGGATAGGGATAAAAATTTGTTTAAAAAAATTCATGTATAATAATCACTGTTTGTAACCTGGTACATAAAGCTGTTTCCCAAAGATTGGTTTCCTGGACAAAACAATTCTGTTTCCTAACTGAGAAATGACTTCACAAAAGAAATGCCTGAAGAGCTCCAGGCTTATGCAGAAACTGGTTTGAACTAAAATATAAGCCGGCATTCAAAACACGTAGTTAAAATCAAAGTATACCTGGTTGACTGTTCTTAAGAGCTCAAGTGTTAATGAGCCATACCTATGATAAAATCATTATAAGGTTTTAAGTAAAATAACTACACATATAACAGGTAACAGGAAGCTACTTTAGAAAATCCATGCATGGCTTATACCAAAACTGAGAAGTATTTATGCTCCTACCTCAAATAGCCATGAAACACTTGACAGAGTTGACATAAGCGATTTAGCTAATCCAGAGTTACAGGGAAAAAGAGGGTTTAACAATATTTTAAACTACTATCAGCTAAAAGTATAGATTTTAGATTGGCTAATACCTGAGAGCTAACTCTAAAGAACAACCTCAGACAAAGCAGGGGTCAGGCCAGCCCACCACATCTCATAGTTTCATTAAACCTTGTATCCTGGCTCACTCCTCAGACCTGCTTTGAGGATTTTGCAAGTTCCAAACCACCTGACTACAGATAAAAGGAAAAGAAAGGAATGGCTGAGACAACAGCTTGAGAAAGGAAATTCAGGATAATAATGTCTAAGATACTTACTTTAAGGTAGGCAAGAAGCTTTCCTTATACTTTAAATAATAGTATATATTCCATAGAAACACTCAAAAATTTAATCCAACTAATGTTTTATACTTGCCCTGTCCTTAAAAGGTAGTTTTCAGGGTCTACAAACTTGGCTCTAGTTTACAGAACTTATCATCTCTTATTCAAAAGCAGTATCTTTCTGCTAAAGGACCTTAAAGGATTCTCATCACACACAAAGAGATCACAAACATACACCACTACCACCTTATACAGATACAGTTTAAGGTCTGTTGGGAAAAAAATGACAAGCACACAAGTAAATTCATCCCCCCAAATTCTCATTCCACAGCATAGTCTAGGCTTAGGTATTCTGTATGCTCCATGGCAAAAGTTCTAGTGGTTGGGGGCAAGCCTGAGTCAGCTGGCTAGACAGGCAGAGAGAGTACTCCAAGAGAGAGAATAAGCTGCACACTGCCCTCTCCACACATATGTTATATACTTACTGGTTAGCCTCAGAGGGACTAGGTAATCCTAGTTCCTATAGGTAACAATAAACAGATCAAAGAATCTCCAGGCCCAGGAGTAACGCTGGAACACTGTGCAAATGGAACCAAGATCTGCATACTTCTGCTCTGAGAACAGCCTTCAAAGAATGCCACTGACAAAGGCCTCATGGTTGTTGTTCCAGCTTAGCCTCTTTTTGGCTAATGTACCAAAAGGGCAAAATGAACCCCTCACAGCAATTCAGAATTATCTCTTATCAATCACTTTACACTAATCACTATGTGTTACTATTCTTTCACAAGGTGCTGAGGGAAGAGAAAATAAACCATTGTATCAAAATAATATAGAGACTTTCAGAAAATCAACACATCCTACCAACCAAAACTGTAATATATTCTTTTGAAAAAAGATCAGTAAAAATTCCAGCCCAACTCTAACAAACACTGAAAATTAAATGCAAAACAATAAGTAATTCATGGAATACAGGGATAATAAACTGTATAGGCTGGTCAATTTTTAAATGCTAAACATTAAAAATAAAATTTCATTCATCACTTGTCATGAGTAACTCTTCATCATCAGGATTGAAGGGCAAAGGGTAGAACACAAATTCGAGGTCACCTCCCTTAATTCAGTGGGTAAGGCGGAGGAAGGTGGAAGGGAAATGCGTCAGACAGACTAACTAGGTTATAAACTCAATTTTGTTCCTTTTTCAAAGCTTTGTGATTTTTGAGTAAATGGGGATAATTCCACTTGCTTAGAGTTCCAATGAATTTAAAAATATATACAAAATATGTATCACTGTGGCTCATTACTACTGTTCAGAGTAGAGGGAAAAGAAAGGATGTACAAAGGCTCGACACTGAAGGTAAACTAATTTAGTACATAGGTAAGATCTAAAACAGATTCAATGTCACTTTCTGGTCATTCATTTGTTTAACTGATAGTTCCAACCCTCCCTATCCCTGCACCATTATTTTGGGAAATCATGTCAAGGAACTTAGATGTCTAATCAAATATATTTTAAAGGCCTGTCACTTCTTGTATTTACAAAGCTCCCATGTAAAATTCAGAAATAGATTTGATTTTTCCCTCTAGACTTATGTCACATAACTAAAGTTAGAGGCATAAATGTAACATTTTCATCTAACTCCTTTCAAAGTCAAGTGACAAAAGAGCTGAATATTAACATTATTAGTCACAATTAAAAAACTAAAAATTCAAATGTACTAAGGGATAGAAGAAATCTGAATTTAGAGGTTTTTAATTAGCAAAGTGTTGGGTATTTTGAAATTAAAATTGTCTCAGCTAGCTACTTAAAAAGACAACTGTCATGAAAATCATAAATAAAGGAATCATGGAAATAATCAGTTTCAAATGAGTTAGAAAACCAAGAAATAAGTTTCCATTCCCTCTCCATCCCCTCCCATCTTCTACTACTTCCTGGAGGACAGCAAATAATGCTTTGCCTTTCTTTGTACCAGAGCAGAATACTGGTATTTCCTAAAGAATACATACCAGTCAGTGGGCATGGAGAGCTACATTCATGGCACAGCCACTGACTCATTTCCCATCCCTCTTCTCTCTAAACCTTCTCTGAGATTAAGCCCCCCAGTGAATCTCTAACCACTTACAAAGGCACCAGCAGACCTCATTCTTGAAACAGAAAGACTGAACTTAGGTATCTGTAAGGGAAAAATGTATGATGCCATGCTTTAGGCATTAAAGTCTTTCTTCCCCTCACCAACTTTCTCAAGAATTGCCAAAATATATTAGCTCTAGACTCCAATCAATTCTCTTACTGATTGCTTTGCAATCCTAAGTCACTCATTTCTCTTTGGTAAATTAGCCTGTCAATCTAAACAAAAACAGAAACAAAACCAAAAAAGTATGTAGGCAGTACAAGGTAGGCAGGACCCTGATAAAAATCTGACCTCTTTCTAATCTGTATTAGAATGGGACAGTAGGAAATAGCATGTAAAAGGGAAAATTGTATGAATGACCCAATAATATAATTAAAAAGATATGCTTTTTTTCCTGACTAGATGTAAATTAACTATCTCTTTAGAACAAAAAGCAAACCAACTGTTAGTTATCTGGGAAAAAGTAGAACCCAAAAAGTGACTTCCCCAAAGATAGCAGCTGGTTTATTATTTTTATTGTTTTCAACACAGTACATATTTACTTAGCACTTATAATTTACAAAGCATTATTCTTTACGGAGTGGAGAATGTAAGGTGAATTAGAACTACCCCTAATGCCGAAAAAGAAATACTTAGTTGGTATTTATAGTCTTGATCTTAGAGGTTTTAGATCCTCTGCTGACGGCTCAAAATTGCATATTTACTGGGTAAATTGTGTAGTCTTCCATATTAAAGATGGACATGCAGAATTATTAATAACAACCAAAGGATGTTATTAGGGACGTGACTTTTTGGTGAGTACTGAAGTATACATATTCCTAATTCCCCAGAATGTGCTTACAGTGACACTTCAGCTATTACAGAAACCTTTTTCCCCCTTTTACTTTTTTCCACTCTACAGATTCTATCTGAGGAAACCAAAGCCTAAAAAGTATTGAGAGGCCCCACTAAAAGGAACTCACAAACCTAAAAAAGACTAAGAACTACTACATCGTAGAACGTGTGCTACACTCAACTTTGAGGACCTGGAGGTATCCAATATGTAGACCCACTACTTCATAAGGAACCTGACAAAAAGGAAAAAACTGCATACCAACAGATATGAAGTACTGAAAAAATCAAGAATAAACTAAAACCAGAGCTCTAGACTGCTCATCTACTAAAATTAATATTTTTTTTTAGGACAGATAGGGAAAATCAGAAAAACCAATCAACAAAGAAACAGAATAACTGTAAGATTTGCTTTTTTTTTTTTTACAAACCTTTCCTGCTGCCTGTCGATCACTTTTAAACAGCACAGTCTCCTCATTAACCGGAGGGAGGTTAGTCATAGATTCAATTATTACTGAAAAATGAAACAAAGGAGATTACTTCAAGATTTAATCAAAAGATCATATAAAGTTTGAGAGGGAATTTTTAACATAATTTAAAATGAAATTTAAGATGAGATAATACACCTCAGTAACTATTCCTCTTAAAACAACAGTCTATTTATTATCAAGTGGCACAAGGAAATAGATTCTACATATCTTTAATAGAAAAAGCTACAACTCTAAGAAACAGAAACTAAAGTAATAATTTTCATAGGAAGTTGGTATCACTCACTAAAAAGCCAAAATTTAAGTCATGTACATTTTCCCACGCAATTTTCACCCAAAAAGTAAAATCACATTTAGTCACAAACCCTTGTTTTAGGAAAAATTAGTCTTCTTTCTCACTCTAGAAATTCTTTTCTACAAAGCAGAGTACTTACTGATCTATGAAAAAGCTAAAGACTTCCCAAAAGCATCTTCCTCTGAAGAGATGAAGAATGATAGAACTCATGGTAATTTGCCCCAAAATGCAACAGAAGCATCCCACTAGTCTATTATAACCGCCAATTCCTATAAAGGCCACATATGCGAAAACAACCAAGCTACCATAGCAAATAGAGAAGACAAACTAACAATAGGCTTAGAAAATTAGAGCAACAAAAGCAAGAATACTTGCTACATTACACAGATAAAGCCATGTCCACTTGAGAAATAAAATGTTAGTTTAGGTTATTAAAATTCATTTTAAAAATTTCAACTATATCCAATTAATTACAATAGTTAGTGCTTCTAAATTCTGAACATACATGTGGAATAACAGATCACAGGTCAACATCTTTTGAGTTAGATATGTTTCCGGGATAAACATGATGAGTAAGGATTGATAATGATAGTGAGCACTAACAAAGCATTCATTTTCAATCATTTCTTCTCCATAATCCCATTCCCAAGGATCAGATTACATGAAAATAAAGGATCACCTAATCCAATTCCCTCATTTTATAGAAAGATGAGAAAACAGGGCTTAACACAGTAACCTTATCACATGGCCAATTCCAGACCAAGTCATCATCAGAACCTAGAATAACCTAGATCCCTAGTTCCAATGCTCTTCCTTTAACAACACAACTACTGACTGTGTGTCCATAGTCTTAAAAAACCATTTTTATTAAATTATTCTAGGCGGCATCTGCATACAAATCAACCTAAAGTCTGTACCATACATTGATAAAAATTTCCAAGGCTATGAACAGTCAAAGTATCTAGTAGTACAAGATCCTTAACTTCATGAAATCTCTCTACTTCTACCTAAGTGGACAATACCTAACTAGCCTCTTATATTTTCCAAATTAAGTAAGAGAGAGAGAAAAAAAAAACAAGCCAACAGAACTTGGAGAACAACTACAGAGTACAAAGCCAAATCCTCTCTTATTCTCCTAGGGTTCTTACTTGAACTCACATATTTTTTGCTTTGTATATTAATACTATATTTTCTCTTCTGTAATTTGGTCCAAATCATACTATTTTAGAGTCTCAAAACAGGGTAGCATGTGCTGATTTTCAGTCAATCTTTATTCCCAGAAGCTTGAGAATTTTGTTAGCCTAACAGGGTATGCTAGTCAAAACTATTTTTAAAAAGCATTATCCTATGCATACTGTATGGTTCACATTTTTTTCTTGATAAACATGAGATTTTTGCTACATACATGAAGTCTAATAAATGCTCAACTCACACTATCTAATCAAATGATTACTTATTTATGCAGATTATTAAATGCCATAAGAGAACTCAAATATCAGTAAATACCAATAAATGTAATGATGCAAGAATCACATGAAAAGTTTAAATAATAATAAATAATAATAGAAATAAATAATAAATAATAAATCACATAAAGACTTTATGTTAATGTTTAACATAAGAGTTTATGTTAATAAACTTAAAAAACAAAACTTAATAAACATAAAAAACATAAAGAGTTTATGTTAATAAAAGAACCACATGAAGAGTTTAAATAATAATAAATAATAATAATAGAAATAAATAATAAATAACAGAAAGAAATAATGATTTCTGTTTTAAAAAAAAAGTTTCAGGGGCACCTGGGTGGCTCAGTGTGTTGAAGCCTCTGCCTTCGGCTCAGGTCATGATCCCAGGGTCCTGGGATCTAGCCCCGCATCGGGCTCTCTGCTCAGCAGGGAGCCTGCTTCCCTTCCTCTCTCTCTGCCTGCCTCTCTGCCTACTTGTGATCTCTGTCAAATAAATAAATAAATAAATTTTTTTTTAAAGTTTCACTTTAATCAGAATTTTTATTAATAAATGGCAAAAGCACAAAATTATATAAGTATAAACTTTGTAAAATATTGCTATGGACACTGTGAGAAAAAGGTCAAAATCCAATTTCTACCACTGATCAGAATGGCAAGTGAGTCAGGTTTTTCTGTGTCCTTTAAATCCTGTAAACTAAGGGGGCTGGTGGATAATCTAGGTTTTTTATCCAATTCAAATATCCTTTGACTTTGTCAACTCTGAGTTCTACTTTCAGATGGATCTTACTACGAGAGCTAATGGTAGCTACATGAACTTCAAGGCCTTCAGTATACCTACTTCAAAACCTGGGGCTAAAGAAACCTATAATATCTAGTTCTCTTATAACCAACAGCTTTATATTTCATGACAATAAATCACAGAACTTTCTAATTTACATGTCTCTAAAATAAAATCAAAGGCAGTAGGCAGAACAATGTTCCCCCCACCAAAAGACACCACACCCACCCCCTAACCCTGAAACTATGTTACCTTACATTAAAAAAAAAAAAAAGGATTCTGCAGATGTTAATAAGGTTAAGGACCTTGAGTTGCGGGAGATTATCCTGGATTATGCATGCAGGCCCAAATTAAGGAGTCCTTAAAAGCAGATAATCTTTCCAGGCTTTGGTCAGAGAGAGATGTGATAAAGGGAGAAGGGTCACAGAGAAGGTATATTACTGGCTTTGAAGATGAAGGAAGGGGGCCACAAGTCAAGGAATACAGGTATCTTCTAGAAGGTTAAAGGGACAAGAAAATGAATTCTCCCCTAGAGGCTTCAGAAAGGAACTCAGCACTGATTTTAGCTCAGTGATACCCACATCAGACTTCTGGCCTACAAAACTATAAAACAATAAATTTATGTTGTTTAAAGCCACTAAGTAGCAACTTAATAGCACTAAATAACGAATATACCAAATCAAAGAGAACTCTGGAGAAATGTCAGTAAAAGTAGACTTTGAATTTTAAAAAAGACACTGCATTTATGAGTTACATATATAAGTAAAAAATAACTCCATCTATTCAAACTAAATGACTATTTACATATGTCACAGAAAATTTTTGTCATAAAATCTTTGATTTAATGAATGCATATCTGGATAGAAGTAATTTTATTCATAAAATTAATTACATACCTAATTGCTCAATAATACTTGAAACCATCCCAAGGGGCTTTAATTCAATATCTTCAGGCAGAATAATAGTGAGTTCTTCAACAGAAGGTAGCTCCTATAATATAAAAAAAGCATTGATCTTCCTCTCAAGCTTCAACAACTAAAAAAAAGTAGGACATCATTTCCATTTAAAGACTAAACATTTCTGAAGATGTAACATTAAGCACTTATATCATCTCTTTGATGTTATCCCTTTTAGTGTCTGACAGTATTTCTTCCACCTCCAGTATCTCCCCACGTGAGTGATGCAACAGCATCTATACTTTAATCCAGCTAGACTAAGAACATGGACAAAAGTACCTAGATTTTTCCAATTATACTTGAATGAGACAAAAAAAAAAAGTTATTATTGTTAAGGAATCCTAAGTAAACAAACAAAAAAAGACATTTCACTAAGTGATTCCCAGAGAAATAGTTCTATTGGTCACTACAATTTCTCCACAGAAGAAGAGTTCTCTCTCTTAGCTATCTTAATTTGGTTAATTCACTTGATAGGGATTAAGTAGTTGAAAAGAGAAAGCAATCTTTTCTGGGGCTGTGTGAAAAAGAGTAAATGTCTGGTTTCTTTAGGAAAAAAATCTAGAGTTCCTGGGAAACAAAACACAGGCTCCACCTGGAAAAGCTGTGAAGTGTCACCTAGTATCTTCTTTCTGTGTTAAAAACTAAATTCCTTTACATTTAAAAATTCCTCTTTTCTGACCCAACTACTAACTATACCTCAGTTCCCATAGAAACTAGATGTTACGTAGAGATTAAGTTGAAGAGGTATCTAAGAATAAAACTGACCTTAGGCTTTAAGCTAAACAAATGGAACTTTCTATTTTTGACCTTTGCCAAAAGACCACAATTAACTTTTAGAAGAAGTTCTTCCTTAAGAAGGCTTGAAAGTGTGAAGATCCTATTACTGGCATGTTGGGAGTTGGTCTGGGAAGAGAAAGACAACTTTTGAAGGAATGTTGAAAAAGATGGGTAAAGCTGAAACAACACAGTTTATTACAGATGAATGGATCATGGGTAATCATTTTCCTCTTTGGGGACTCAAACAAGGTTTTTAACAACCCATATACCCAGAGTTAAAGTAGAACTTGCTTTTGGGAGATGCTACTTTCTAATCAAGAATTACCTACAAACAACCATACTAATAGTCTCAACCAACTCCACGGAGAAGACTTTAACTTTTGCACGGTTAGTTTGAATGGTGTTAGAGGAAATGATTGTATTTTATATGTCAGAATTTTTCTGAGTACTTTTAGAGGGAGAGGACAACCATTTGTCATTTTTGCATATTAAACATGGATAATTCTTTCTTGGTAAGACCATGGTTTGAAAGTGGCCCATGTGTGTATTAGCACAGACAAGAGAGTACAGTTGTTAGAACTGGTAAAGAACACGTGACATGGAACAGCCTTGTTAAGAAGTTCTTAGCAAAAGAAACTGAGGCGGACAGAGACCCCTGGGCCTCAGCCCCTTCCTGTCCACTGCTCTCCATTGCTCCTGCTGAGGTGGAAGAAAAAACCAAATGGTCGACCCGCTTGGTTAAGAAAAGAAAACAAGTTCCCAGGGATGACTTAGATCTCTCCTCTGACGTTTCCATATAGATTATACTTCCACATAAAGGGGGCCAATGGCCCTGAGAAACCCCGAAAAAAGTACTGTTACCATCCTCCATCACCCGTAACCATAAAAACTCACCTCTAACCTGCCGGGTGCTCAGTCTTTGGGGAACGATCCCACTGAGCCCACCAGTGAAAATAAAGCTGTGTTCTCCCAGATTTCCCTGTGCTGCTTGAGTATCCCCAACAAAACCCCACTTACAGTTAAATACAAGAATAGAGAACTCTAATGTTGGGAGACTGCAGACAGGACAGCTTTCATGACACTTTAGAGAACAAATCACACTGCCTTCTGCTTCTGGAAGAGGTAGCTCTCAGAAGTAGTGAATGGCATTTTCTAACGCAAAAGTCTAGTAATAAAATCTGAAATCTCCCCCACTGACCAACCAAATCACAGTTAAATCCAGAGCAAAAACTTCTTGTACTTTTGGACTATGATTAAGCTCACTGGTTAAATAGTCAGAATCATGTACATAGAACAAAGGAAAAGGAAGTCTACAAAGATAAAATGTCATTAGATCTTTTGGGAAACCTCTAAACTGAAGAGGGTAAACCAAATACCATTAACATGTAGAACACAAAATCAATGTTACTCTCAAATAAATAAATGCTACTTGGCCACAGAATGAAAAGCTCCTGTTCTATATTTTCTATCAAGAGGAATGGAGGTCCATGCAATATAATTATGTTTTGGTATAGATCTAAACCCTGATACTGTTTGGGTTTTTTTTTAAGATTTTATTTATTTATTTTGACAGAGAGAGAAATCACAAGTAGGCAGAGAGGCAGGCAAAGAGGTGGGGGGAAGCAGGCTCCCTGCTGAGCAGAGAGCCGGATGCAGGGCTCAATCCCAGGATCCTGAGATCATGACGTGAGCCAAAGGCAGAGGCTTAACCCACTGAGCCACCCAGGCACCCCAACCCTGACACTGTTTTAACATTAAAATATAAAATACATGCTCCTGATTTTTAAAAAGGGAAAAAAATTAGTAATACAGAAGGACTCAAAAAAAAAAAAAAAAAGGATAGCAAAAATGCCCCTATCTTATTACTTTCAACCTCCCAACATTCCAGGGGAATGTTGAACAAGAAAACCAAAGCTGGGGTCATCACACTGACTTTAAACTATATTAGAAAAAGATGTGGAAATGGAAAAGATGGTGGAGGACTATTTCAACCAGCCCCCTTAATTTAGATAGATATCTACCAAACCATTCTGAATACCCACGAAACAATACCTCTCCACAGAGGTATTTCAAATATATTTACCATGCAGATATAAACTTTACATTTTTTTTTTTTTTAAGATTTTATTTATTTGAGAGAGAGAGACCTAACAAGAGAGGGAACACAAGCAGGGGGAGCTGCAGAGGGAGAGGGAGAGAGAAGCAGGCTCCCTGCTGAGCAGGGAGCCCAACACAGGGCTTAATTCCAGGACCCTAGGATCATGACCGAGCCAAAGGCAGACGCTAAATGACTGAGCCAGCCAGGCACCCCTAAACTTTACATTTCTATTGGTAAAATGTTTTATTTATATTCACATTATAATGCAAGCTACCCTTTTCACTTATATTTTGTACATCTTTCTACATTAAAACATAAACATCTAATTTTTTAAACTTTCTTATAGTATACCACTGTATAGACTGTTAATACCAGTCACCTGATAAAACATCTGCCTCTTTTTAATTTTTATCATTACACACAATGATAAAAAGAACTATCCTTTACATACATCTTCATGTAACTTCTGTGATAAATCCCTCTAAGTGGAACTACTAGGTCCAAAGATAAAAACATTCTTAACTTTGACAGATACTGACAAGTTTCTTTTCAAAAATGTTGTCAATTAATAATGCCACAAATGAGAGATTTTCTCACATTCTCACCATCACTGAGAAACAAACTGTAAACCTTTGCCAGTGTGACAGGTCTATGATACAAAACAGCATCTTGCTTTTATTTTAATTTCTTTATTAATCATGAAGACTATGCAGCCTTGCATGTTTCCTGGCTATCCAAATATGTTTATAAATTGTTTGTATATTATATATGTTTTTCTTTAAGAGGGCTTATCCTTCTATTAATATTTTATAAGGAACTTTGGGTTAAAAACATTTGACCTTTATCAAATATGAAGGAAATATCCACTCCCTTTCCTCCCAGAATGGTTTTTAGTATTTAAGTTGCTTAATGAACTTCAGCATTTTTTTATATAGCATATTTTTATATAGTCAAATATATCAAGCTTTTTTTCTTTTTTTTTTGGCTTTTGAGACTTATGACACAGAGAGAAAGACCTTCACTATTCCAAAATCACTTTTTGAATTCACTCTATTTTCACTGCTTCTCCAATTTCATTTTTAATATTTGCATATTTGGACCATTCATAATTTTATTCTTGTATAAAAGCAAGACACAGATGGACTTTATCTTTATCCATATTACTGGCCAATTATTCCCACATTGCAGAATAATCCATCTTTTCCCCTACTGATAAGAAAAATAAACTTTAACACATACTAGATGTACTTATATATTTAGGTTTTTTACTGAAATCTCCTTTCATTTCTACTAATCTATTTCAGTGTCAGTACTAAACTCTTTCAACAACTGTGCCTTTCGTTACATGTTTAATATTTGGGAATAAGGCTAGTTCCTCTATGCATTCCATCCATATTTTTCCCCATGGAATTTTTCTAACTATTCTCATGTTTACTTTACTAGACAAGCTTTAAAATCATTTTGTCATATCATATTAGTCTTGTTAGTATTGATTAAAATTACACTTAATTAGATTGCCTTAGGTCCTAAATAATCCTTAGGTTTATTTAAAGCCATCTCATACCTTATTTGCTATAATTTTGTAATTATTTAATATTTTTTATTGCTATTATAAATACATCCTTTATACGGTATCATTTGAACACAAGAAAGCATCATGCTGAAACTTGTATCTAATGATCTTCTTGTGTAATTCCAAAAAAAATAAGTTCTCCTCTTTTTTTTCAATATTATATTTTTGACTTTTCAAATTGTATTGACTGGTATGTCCACAATATCAAGTGTCAAGAAACTGTAATGATAGTGGGCATGATGTATGACTACTTATTAGAAAAGTTTCAAATGTTAAGCATAACAATGTTTCTTAATTGAAATTTCTTTTTTTAAAAGGTTTAAAAAGTGACCTTCTATTCCTACTTGTGTTCCTGTTTCTTTTTTTTTTTAATCAGACTGTTGAATTTCATCTAATACCTTTTCACCATCTTTTGAGATCAATATTAAATAATTTACCACAAGCAAAACGGGTCAGCTGCAGGGTCTGATGAAATCCTGACGTTCTCCTCCCCTAAGGATGTCTATGAGACACATCTAGCAATGAGGAAGATAGGGGAAGATATACAAAGCCAAAATATTTGTAGTGACATAGGGACCCATTTTTGTGGTCAAAAGCAAAGTCTGTCAGGATTCCTTAAATCCTGTTATCCTGTTTCCAACCTATGTATTAACACAGGACAAAACTGCCTACAAATGGAGAAGACCTCTGTCTCATACACAGCTAAACTTAGAGAAAAAACAGAGAGATACATCTGTGATCACCACCATACCTCCAATCCTAGTTCAGTGATCCCAGTACCCTATAACACTGGAATGTATATACAGTTTTCTAAGCATTCCTAAAAAAAGAACAATGAAGGCATTAAACGGCCTCTTGATAGAAAAAGACCTACCCTGTAAGAGTGGTGTGCATGAAATCTCCATCCCAAATACTTTGCAGAATATAAAAGGTACACAAAGAACTAAATATTGTACATAAAACTTACAAGAAATAAATGAAATCAGCCTAGTACAATTCCAGATCAAAAGCCTATCATGGAATTTACCTCTGAAAGTGCAGTTATGTCAAGCAGTGTATTTGCTTTGAAAATGGCAGACATTTGGGGGCTGGATCAGAAGAGATATATTTGTCCCATTTAAGCAAGCATGCTTTCCATAAATATTTTTGTCAGGCTTGAAAAGGCAGAATTTAAGAAGGTTTAAAAGGAAAAGTTCCTGGGACTACCATGTCAGTATATGATCTTGTGCTAGTATTTGGATGTCAAGATTACTTTCTCTTCCCTAACTGTGAAATCTGAAGTACTATACCTCCCTCCACCAACCCTAGTTACTCTTTATTAAATTATCCTGCTAACTTTCTTTTTTGTAAACACATCACTGTCTAACATCCCATGTGTTTTCTTGCCTAAAGTCCATTTCCCTAACTAGACAATAAATTCAACAATAAACAGGACTTGGTCAGACTTGCTCATTAGCACAGCACCCACAACAATGACTAGCGCATCCTAGTTGTTTAACATATATTTATTAAATGAAATGACTTATTAGTCTGAGTTAAACAAAATTCTCAGAAGCAATCACAGTCTTTTTCAATTGGAACAAAATCAGATAATGAATTTATAATTCCCAGAATTGAAGAGAATCCTCAAGGAATTTAAGTTAAAAAGGCAGACTTCTAAGGAAGCTTCATTGCCCAGGACTAATGCACAGATACCTCAGGTTTGCAGCGGCGAACATTATTAGAATTATTAGATTAACACCTGGCTCCCTGATAACATGGCAGCTGTTTGACAGCTGTTCCCAGTAAGGTAATGAATAAATCTGCTCAGTCGCATACTCTCTTTCAAGAAATAAAAATCTAACACTTTATTTTTCCATGAGTAAGGAAAGAATCACAGCAAAGAGGAAAAACATACAAACTCCAATAAAAAGAAAAAAAAAAAAGAAATACCCAGAAAACATACTGAAGGACATTACCACTCTTGACAGGACACACAGGATATAAAGAATTAGAAGTAAAAGCCACTCTGACAAACTAAAAAATTGAAGGCAGAGGTGGTAAGGGAAACCTGGGATATAAAGACCTTCTCTATCATATAAGCAAGATCCCAACTGTCCTGAAAATAAAAGACAAGAAGGCTATTTACTGCAGGTAAGGAAGATTAAAGTATGAGCCTGGATTACCCTACAACCCTCATGGAAAGATGGATGGTGGGTAAGAAAGGCCCCTTTTATTCTGCTTATCCAATACCAGACACTAACTACATTTGATTACTTAAATTTCATTAACTAAAATTACGTAAAATTTAAAAGGCAGTGTTTGGTTAGATTAGCCACTTTTCAAATGCTCAACTGCTGCAGTATTAACACAGTGTGGATATAGAACATTTCCACCATTGCAAGAAACTCTATTGAACAGCACTGCTTTACATTCTCATGCATCCAAAAAGCCCTCCACTACAAAACATACACCCAGGTATTAATAGACCACTCTATTTTCAGCCATTAATACAAATATAATTCTAAGGCCACATCATACACCACAGTCCTACAAAATCTTAATGATAACCTGAAAACTTAACCTGGGAAATGAAGATTTGTGATAAATCTCTATTTTTACCACTGTTACTTCCCCCAAATTAAAAAGAAACTAAAACCTATCTTGGGTGTGGAGTATATACAACTAAGATATAAACATCCATGCTATCATTTAAATAAAGTTAATACTACGCTTACTGACTCAAAACAAATGTTGTATGTAGTAACAAAAAACAGGCAAGGAAAGGAAGAAAAATACTTCATTCTCTTCTTTAGCAAAAGAAAAGACCACATGGAAATAAAAATCCCCAGATACATAATACCATTTGGCAATAAATTACTAAAATTCACCATACTAAGGAAATTTAATCACGTATTTTCTACAACCTACAGTTCTAAGTCAAAGGCTCTATTAAAAGACAATATGGTCCAAACATGCAATTTAAGAAATCTTACATTATGATACAATCATCTATCACCATGACAAAATATACTACATTATTCAGAAACCAAATAATCAAGGAAGTTCAAATGATCAAATTCAAATTCTAATGCTGCTAGGTACACATGTCTATGCAAGTACTAAAAATACAGCAGACTGCAATCTGCTCGCTCCTACTCAAATACTACCTCGGGCAAATCACTTTCTTTCTGGAAGTCAGTTTTCTTATCTCTAAACAGGGAGAAAACTGAGCAAAAGTTCTGAATATTTCATTCAAATGTCTAATACAATTTTAAAAATATTTAACTGCATGTAATGAAAAAGATAGCACATTAAGATAGAAAATTATGTACCAGCCTCAAACACAATTACGATAATTCTGGATAACAGATAACTCCTAACTATGGCATTAAAGAAATGCACAGTCCTACCTATACTTCTGAGATATCCATGAAAGACCAATTATTGTATTACAAGAATATTACATTCTGATTCCTGAACATCTGAACATCTGGCCTACAAGGTTGTTCAGTTAGGCAAAACATCCATATGAGTACCACATATTAAAAATCTTCCCTATTAAAAAATTAAACTGTAGACAGACTAGTTAAAAAATGGATGCCTAAGACTTCCAGTGCAAAAATGGAAGGAGCTAATGGGTCAAAATGACCCTCTGAAAAGATGACATTTGTACATTACAATTACCTTGCATTTCCTAGCTCTTTGAAGACTTATTACTGGACAAGAAAAAAAAATCAGTAATTTATGATTTTCTGAGGCAAAATTATCTAAAGAACTTTGATTTAGGTTTTCACTCACAAATCTACAAAAAGGGGGGTGGGGCACCTGGGTGGCTCAGTGGGTTGGGCCTCTGCCTTAAGCTCAGGCCATGATCCCGGGGTCCTGGGATCAAGCCCCACATCAGGCTCTTTGCTCAGCAGGGAGACTGCCTCTCTGCCTACTTGTGATCTCTGTCAAATAAATAAATAAAATATCAAAAAAAAAAAAAAAAATCTACGAAAAGCACAACAGGGGGTAATGGGAAAGGACTCAAATACTGCAAATGGCAACTAACACTTTCTGGTACTAGACTGGGGAAATTTTTTAAAAGTGAGGAAAGTGGAATAAAATTACGTGGCCACTTTCCTTGCATTACCCAAGAATAGAGGACATGCATGTGGCAGCCAATTACCTGATCCTATTAGGTGAGCCTTCACTTTTCAGAAATGGTTGGAAAGAAGGATCCAATCCCTGGAGTACTGAGAGCCATGATTGGGAACTTTTTTTTTTCCCCTATAGCTGGTAAAACATATTGGAAAAAAGAATGGATTAGATCTGTACACTGTGTGGTAACTAAGACCACATATAACATTTAGTCTACTTCATCAACTGAACAATCCAAAAGTACTTTTATAATGTCCCATGGACCTCAATACACTTTAATTGCCCTTATTAGTTATACTAAAGTGTATGACACTAAACTTAAGATTGAGACTAGCCCATTAAATATTTTCACCTAAAAAATAAAAATGAATACTTCTTGGCAGTGTCTTTGTATTTTTTCTTTTTTAATAAATATTATGTTCTTACCCTGTTTTTCTCTAAAGCTACTGTCAGAAACAAAGTTTACAAGATTATCTTTAGAAGGTGACTCACAGAAAAATTATAATCCATCTCAATAAGAAAAAAACCAATGATATAATACTAAGCATTATCTTTTACGTTAACTGAGGAGTCCATATTTCATCAAATCCAAGACCATGACTTTATTACAAAGATAAAAGCACTGCCAAATAACTGTAAAATGTTAACAATTACTAGTTTCGAATTTTAGAAGGGACAACATCAGGTGTATGGATGATGTATGAACAAAGAAACCCTCCCTGAGCCCCTACTATGTAACCAACACTACAAATACAACCGTCATGCAACAGACTCTAGCTAATCAGCGGGAAAGTTCATATTCTCTTCACTTGTCACCTTTCCATACCTATCCTATCCATCTTGCAATCTAGGATAATTTCCTTGACCCTGCACTGCAAATTATCTCTTCTTCCACTCAATCCCACAATTTTTTATGTCCAGTACCATTCATCTTGCAGCCAATCATTAACTTTCTGGTGTTACTTTGCTATTAGCAAAGGTGTGTATGCTCACTCTCTAGCCAGATTTCCTTTTAACAGACATTTGTCTTTAACCTCTAAAGCAAACAGAACTTATTAAAATCTACTGAGGAATGGAGGACTCTAATAAATGGAATGCTTATGTATAATATATGTATGACATACACACACACACACACACACACACACAGAACATACATGCTTACTTGACTAATAAAACACCAGGGAGCCTGGCTGGCTCAGAAGCCTCTGCCTTCAGCTCAGGTCATGATCCCAGGATCCTGGGATTGAGTCCTGCACCAGGCTCTCTGCTTAGCAGGGAGCCTGCTTCCCCCTGTCTCTCTCTGCCTGCCTCTCTGCCTACTTGTGATCTCTGTCAAATAAATAAATAAGTAAAATATTTTTTAATAAATAAAACACTATCTGAAGTTTAAGGGATCATTTCTGTTTGCTATAAGCTTTACTAAAATAATTTTGTTTAATGAAGCACAAAATTCTAATTTTTAAAAAAATATGAGCACTATTTTTAAAGATCACCAACTATTAATTTAAAAATATCTCCTCTCAAGTACATAAGCCATAATGTCTTAAATATGACATTTTGAAAAGAATGTTAAAAAGCGTCACCAGTATTCTATGATACGATGCAGTAATTTCAAATACACTTAGAGTCATAAAATGCTGAAGATGAAAGAGGCCTGCACTTAGGGCAAAACTTGTACTAGGCCTTGGAAACAACATATTTAGTCAGCAATTATTAAGTGAAGAGACCATGGTACGTTGTAATTTCATGGACAGTGGGAGATAAAAAAGTATGAAAGAATCCGCTCTAACTTCTGACCACTTCAGGTGGCCCAGGTATTTCCATATACTCAAGTTAGATGTTTTATGATATGGGTCTGCATTGCCAAAATTAGGAACAAAATATAGTGTAGTCAACCTAAGTATAATTACAAAATGCATTTCTTTTATAATATAATATAGGCAGTCTCCAAATTACAAAGGAACCTACCAAGAACTGCCTACAAGCCTTATATTTTTTCTTAGTGATGCTATATTATGTGTATAAATACACATTAATATGCCTACTGCAGTATTATCCATTTTTAATCCCCATAAGCACTGTAGCCATAACTTTTAAATGTTACGAAAAACCTTTCAGGTTTTCAGAATAGAAAATAATAGGCATTAATTTATAAAATTCATTTCTGATTAAGGTTCTGAAATGTCACAATCCCATTAATGTTTTTATGATTCTAGATTTTTAATTACACCTGATTTATTTCAATAAACAGTTCAGGGCATAAATTGCTGAGAAAATTTCTCAAAAAGGACCTGATTTTCCAATTCACTGAAACACTGAATAAACCCTGGGTGGTTTAATGTAGTTTCAAAGCTGTAATACATATGCTACTTTATATTTACTGTGTAGGTTATATATAAATCTTCTCAGCATTAAAGAGGAGTTTATGATCAAAAGAATAATTCCACTTGGTTAAATTTAACAGCATGTATTATATAACTGTGACATTATAAAAAGAGCCAACTAAGACTAATCTCCTTTTCTATGCCTCTAAAGCAAACCATTCCCTTTTTATTTTCCTCTTCTCCTCACCCCTTTTTCTAAATCAAGATATAACATATCTTGTCATCCCAAGGGACCACTGCAACTCTCTAAGGTTTAATTCTAAAAGAACAATCTTGAGATTACTTCATTGAGGCTCCCATATACTTACCGTTAAAGATCTGCAATAGTTAGTGGTTAGATCACCAGAATCTAACTTTCCAATAATGTGAAAGATTAAAAAACTAGATCCAGGGTGGGTGTGTGTGAGGGGGGTATTCCTGCTTGACAAACAGACTAATTGGAGGTAAAAATTAAGCTCAGCATGCCTGAACAGCAATAGGAAACAGCCCAGAATATAAGACACTTTTTTAATAAAGAGCTGGGACATAAAACTGGGTTAAACTGGACATGCCTATGTTCCACACATCTCTAAAGAACCAGCACAAACTCTGAAATTGATAGAACTGCTTGGCCCATTTTAATTTATGCATAACTTTTTGCAAAGACAACATGGATACAATGTTTTACTAATTTTCCTCAGCATTTCATTATAAAATTTAAAAAAATATATAGATCAAACAGCTCCAAGCACAATCCCTGCTAGGAGGATATACCAGTATGACCTACACAAAACAGTACATTTGACACTGGCTAGAGCTGATTTTAACAGGAGGGGACAATTCCCAAGAAAAGTGGATTGTCATTTTCAAATAACAGTCAAACAAAACAAAAACAAAAAACAAACACACAAAAAACCTAATCTACTAAGTAAAAGGATTGTCCCAAAAGTCAGCAAAGAAATATAGCACTAACTGGCTGGCTTAAAGGGAAGATCAAAGTAGAAGACACTCTATTTAGAGCCAGGGTCACAGCACTCTACATGCAAGCTAGAATTTAAAAGATTAATCTAGAGTAAAACAGAAGAAGTCAGCGAGTAAAGAAAGAATAAAATGACACTCAGAAAACCATGACCCTATCTAAGAGGCATGTAAAAGAAACAGCCTGACTGTCCTCACTAGCTACCCTAATTCCCCATGGTTTCTTATCCAAGTAAGTTTACAATGTATCCTCTTTCTCTTGAGGTAAGTGGAGAGTCTTCATTGCTTGCAACCACAGGAGTCCAACATAAGACACATGTGATAACCCCTCCCAAGTATTTCCCTTTTACACTCTACACAGGATTACTATTATTACTGACTAAACAGATCCCTTTCTGAAATGGACAGAAGACTTCCTGTGACAGAGAAGCCATTCCTTGTGGTTTGCATGGGGTTGGTATCACCCACCCAACCCTCATGCTCCTCAAAATACACACACATTCACACTCCCTTTCTGTCAACTGGCTTTTACATGTTCCCGCCCTCACACTTGCCCATGTGCTTTCTCTAAAGTACTCACTTTCCTACATACTCTCCCACACAAACAAGTGACTATGTGACTCATGCCCAAGCAATCCAAAGATACATTCCACTAGCCTCAATGATGTGTTCAGGACTGGGTACCAGGCCCCAGGTAAACCAGCACAAGTCCTCCCTGTGACTTTCATACAAGAGTATCAATGGCCAAACTGCCAGCCCCATGGAGAAAAACCTACTAAGAAAGCAGCAGAGTCCTAAAGATACTGAATACATGTAGCCTTATCATCCTGGTCTTCAGGGCCAAATTATTCTCTTTCCTTAAATCCTGAAGAAGTCCTAACATACTCTTTTACAGCCCCAAGTCCCCCAAGTCAAAGATTTATGGCAATCCAGGAAACTCATTCCTCTACCTAACTCTAGCAGCACTGGTCTAAAGGACTAGGGACTTCTAGTAACTGACTTCCTAATTATGTAAATGTAAAAGAAAGTGAACAGCTACTCAAGAATTGGGACACCTGGGTGGCTCAGTGGGTTAAGCCTCTGCCTTCGGCTCAGGTCACAGTCTCAGGGTCCTGGGATCAAGCCCCACATCAGGCTCTCTGCTCGGCAGGGAGCCTGCTTCCCCGCCCCCCCGCCCGCCTGCCTCTCTGCCTACTTGTGATCTCTGTCAAATAAATAAATAAAATCTTTAAAAAAAAAAAAATCCAAAGTTGAAAAACAGAGACTATAATTGCTTCTTCCATCCTTTCCAAAGATCCAAAGATCCCTAGGAAGTGGCACAAAAATGAACAGATTGGCCCACTGTTCAAGTTTCGAAAGCTAACATACCTTTGCAGCAAAAATGTAATTTTCTGATATAAGCCCAAGATACACTCTCAAAATTCAAAAGCACTTCCAAAATTATGTCTGTCTTTAGTTTATTTACTGTCTGCCTCTCTGCACCGGGTACTATGAGAGTAAAAACTTGAGGGTCTTGTTTACAGCACCTAGTATATGGCCAGTGTGCTATAACAGTTTAAGAATAAAGGAACGTAAGATGCCTGTTGTTCTCTCACTCCTGTGATCATATATCACTGCTGACTGACAACTTATTATCTGTCAAGCATTCTACTGGACACTAGGGAACTACAAAGATCAGATATAAACTCAGCCCTCCAGAATGTGGTTCCTGGCCTCTGCATGAACAATGACCCTTTTAGTTTTCTGAGGAAAATAAGATCACTCTACCAAGAAAAATACTTAAACATATAGACTAAGATTTTGCATTAAGTTTCAAGAGATTCAAAAGGTATGAATTCTAAGTCAAGTAAGATGAATAAGAAAATGATACATATAAAAAGTACTGTGGTCCTCTCTGAAAAACAGAGTGGAGGTTCCTCAAAAAGCTGAAAATAGAGCTACCGTATGACCCAGTGATTGCACTACTGGGTATATACCCTAAAGATATAAACACGGTGCTCCAAAGGGGCACGTGCACCCAAATGTTTATAGCAGCAATGTCCACAACAGCCAAACTATGGAAAGAACCTAGATGTCCATCAACAGATGAATGGATAAAGAAGATGTGGTATTTATATACAATGGAATACTATGCAGTCATCAAAAGAAATGAAATCTTGCCATTTGCGATGATGTGGATGGAACTAGAGGGTATTATGCTTAGCAAAATAAGTCAATCGGAAAAAGACAACTATCATATGATCTCCCTGATATGAGGAAGTGGCAATGCAACATGGGGATTTGGAGGGTAGGAAAAGAAAAAAAATGAAAGAAGATGGGATCGGGAGGGAGACAAACCATAAAAGACTCAATCTCACAAAACACGCTGAGGGTTGCTGCGGGGAGGGGGGTCGGGAGAGGGGGGTGGGGTTATGGACATTGGGGAGGGTATGTGCTATGGTAAGTGCTGTGAAATGTGTAAACCTGGCGATTCACAGACTTGTACTCCTGGGATAAAAATACATTATATGTTTATAAAAAAATTTAAAAATTAATTTAAAAAAAAGAATTCTGATAAACCATCATACATCTTGGGCATTTTAAATGGGGGGGAAAAAAAAGTACTGTGGTCCTGTATTTGTTGATTTTTATAGTCTGAGAAAACTTAAGTAGAAAGATGACCAAGATACATGAGAAAGACCAAAGAAGTCTCTCAATAATTTAAAAGTTGGGAAAGCCTTTGTATAAAAAGACTAGAGAGGGACAGCAATGTCTGTAGTATGAAAACAAGAACCACTGATGAAGCTGCATAAAATTCAAAGGGTTTTCAATACATAAAGTGTGAGTGAGATAGGGAAATTCTCATTACAAGTAAAGAAGAAGAAATAATTTTGGTAGAATCCAGGCACGAAAAGGTGCCTGATTTGCTCAACATTTTTAAAATGTTTTCAAACCTTGCATTAAACTGTTTCATTGATTTAAACATTACAAAATAGATGTAATTAGTGATCATTAAATTTTTAAAAAGCATTAGTAGTAACTAAAGTACATGTGGGTGTAGGGAGAATAAACATGTGGCAATACAGTCTATATTCTGAAATCCTGAGGAGATGTGTCTCTTGGATCATGAGGTTTCAACCAAACTACCATCATTGTTCTAGGATAAGAGGAGGAAATTACCATGTAAGAGTCAACTTTACAAACCAACCCTATCAAGTGCCAATAAATACTATTCTATAATGAAAGAGTTTTCTCCATCTGCAACAAAAATCCTTCGAAAACTTCCAAGTTAATAAGAGTCCTAAGAAACTCAACCTATCTAATTTTACTTCCTATTTCCCTTAAACACAATCAATTAAAGAAGATTTCAATTACTACTGAGCAAAATTTTCTGACTTGTGGACCAAAAAAACTCCAAACAAACAAACAAAAAAAACCAAGGTTGTAAATCTACATGAGAAATCTTTGTAGCAAAGATAAAAACCAAAAAATAGCAAGCTAAAGTTGATGTCCATCAAGAACAATTATCAAATATTAGAGTTAGAAGCAATCTTAGAAACCTTAGCAACCAGATCAATCTTCTCTTTTATTTAAAAAAAAAAAAAAAAACAAAGCATAGAAAAAGTATGCCCAATAAGAGGCTGAGCTGAGGAATCTTCAAATTTACAGAACCAGATACAGGCCAAATTACATCAATATTAGTATCATAACATATATTTTATAATGTTCAAATCCTAAGTACTTACATTAAGGAGTAACTCATCTTTTGTTTTAAGAGGAAAATTCTTATTTTCCTTCTCAGTTTGTAAATCATCTTCTCCATCTGACAGCAATGGAGGAAGTGATATACAAGAGGAAGATGATGACGAAGATGATGAGGATGAGGAGGAGCTTGAACTATCTGAATCTGTTTCACTGTAGGGAAGAAAAAGTCAAAAACTTAGTACAGTATTACTGAAGTATTAAATTATAATTTTTCAACTAGGAAGTATCTATATGTAGTTATTGTTGCTGATATAATTCAAAAGCTAGCATTTCGAAGTTTACTATAATATTTCAAAGTAGTCTTTAATCCATTGATAATATTTTCAAAATGCCTGCTATAACCCAAATTCTATTATTTTAAGTCTCATACATCACACAGTTGTCTTAATATAGTTAAGCACATGACAAATCACTGACAAAAGAGAGGTCTGCCAAGACACCTTTCTTATTAGTCATCAATGAACCAGATCACTTAATTGCCAATAAAATGTTCTGTCTTCATACAACTTGGAAACTCCTGAAAGTTACCAACCATGTTGACCACTCAACTCTAAAAATTCCCTTAGCCCTTGGCTTCACAGCAATTGTTATCAGTAATCCTCTTAGTTTAAATTTTGTTTGCTGGCTTTCTCCCTTAGCCCATTTTATGTGCTGTTTTTAAAAGTCCCACCCTCATTTTCTCTTCTCTCTATCCTCTTCCCATGGATAACATCCTTCACTCAAATCATTTCAATCATCAACCATGTAGAGGTAACTTCTAAATCATCAGCCTTGATATTGATAACTCTAGGCTCCACCCTAATCTCCAGATGCACACTGACTGCCTCTGTATGAATAACCTACACTTAACTAATTCTAAGGACAAGTTTAAAAAAAGAAAATATTCTCCTTACTGAACCCGCTTCTGTCCTGCCTCTATTTTATTTCATTGCTTAGTCTTCAATCCTGTCACTATAGGTGAAAAACCTGAAATCATTTTGAGCCAATGCTGTCTCAGTCAATGATAAAATCCTACCTTCAAATGGCAAACATCACTCCAGTTCCATTTCTCAATCCCATTTCCACTGTTATTATGACCGTATTTAGGGAGGAATCCTATTTCTCCCCTATTTTTCAGTAATAATTGTATAACAGAAGTCAATACTTGTAGTCTGTTCCCACAACAATCAACGCTTCCTCCTATTGCTGCTACCTTCCTTCACCGTCTCATGACCTTCCATCCTAATCAGTTTACACACTTGCTTTAAAAAAAAAAAAAATCCATGACTGGACATTAGATATGAAGGAATTATCAATTTTGTTATGTGTGATAACTATGATTACGTAAAAAATATGTCCTCTTAGAAAATGCATGCTGAAACATTTAGGGAGAAAGTGTCATCATATCTATAAATGACTTTAAAAGGGCTCAATAACATACATATGTGAAACTAAGTTCTAAAATGTTATTAAGTGTTAACTCAAGGAGAAGGCTATATGTTCACAACATTCTTTCCATTTTTTATTAAGAAAACATTAAACACAGAGAAAAGCTTTAAAAATTTCTACATAAAGCTATACTGGGTACAAGATAAAGGCTAACTCAGAGCCCTTTGCAATCAGGTTCCTGGTAACCTTCACAATCCCATCTTCTGCCACATCTAGCACAGAAGCATATAAAATATCCCAAATTCTGTTTAATTTCACTATCTCATGCTGCTACTTGTGCTATTTCCTCTGAATGGAATGTCCCTAGGGCAGAAAAATTCCATTCCTCTTTATAAGCTCAACTCAAATATTATCTCCTCTGAAGTCATCCCCTATCCACCGAAAGTAGATTTACTTCTTTCTGTATCTCCCAGAGCATTTTTTTCAAACTGCCTACTACAGCCTGTCTTGTACTATCCATAATTCAGTGGAAAACATGTCTTTTCAGATGGATTATGAAGTGCTTGAAACAAAGGCACTAGTTTTGGCAAGTATGATGTTTTTCTACCTCAGGGGTAAATGGGCATCCCATTCACAGTCGGACTCCTTACTATTATTACTATATTACGAGTCTTTTCCTCTTTCCCATATCATTCCTACTGGCAAATTCTACAGTACCTCTGCTGAATTCCTCCAACAATGGTCTCGTTTCTCTCCTTCAAGTTTCTTGACAGAGTTGTTAACATATGCTATCTCTGCTCCTTTATTTCCCATTCAATCTTTACCCCAAAACTGGCTTCCATCACCACCACTCATTTACAAGGTCACCAACAATATCCATGTTATCAAGTCCAGTGGACATCTTTCTGTCATCTTAACTTTTCAACAACATCTGACATGATTCCCCCTTCCTTCCCCAAAAAACTTCCCTATTTTGGAATCCACTATGCTACCGTGGTATTCTACCCTCACGTATCTTCTGTTTCCCTCGTTTTAAATATGACCTTCACTGAAAAGAGACTAAATCAACATAACATCCAAATGCACTGTTTGAGAATCTTGTTTGAATGCCAATTCGAACAAACCGTTAAAAGACAGCCAGAGAAACGTGAATGCTGACTATTAGGTGGTATTAAGAAATTAGGGTTAATTTTACTACGTTTGATTAATAACATGGTGGCTACGTAATAAGTACTTTATCGGTTAGAAATGTAAAGAACATATAGAGAAGGTGACATACGTTTGAGATTTGCACTAAAAATCTCAGGTTAAAAAAATGTCCGAGGGGCGCCTGGGTGGCTCAGTGGATTAACCCTCTACCTTTGGCTCAGGTCATGATCTCAGGGTCCTGGGATCCAGCCCTGCATCAGGCTTTCTGCTTAGCAGGGAGTCTGCTTCCTCCCCCCACCCCTCTCTGTCTACTTGTGATCTCTATCAAATAAATAAATAGATAAAATCTTTAAAAAACAATGTTAGAAATACTAGATAAAACGAGATTAGGAAATACTGGAAACCATTTAAGTGTGGTGATGAGTACACTTATTTTATTATTCATTGTTATAAGTATATTATATTACTCTCTACTTTTAACGAATTTGAAAAAGTACATAGTAAGAAGTTAAAGCAAATCCTATCTGTAATCTGTACAAATTTATATCTCCAGTCTAGAATTGTCCTCTCAACTTTAAACTCATTATCCTATTATTTCCAATTAGCTGTCAAAGAAATCTCAAATTAACTGCCCAAATTAAACTCTCCTGTTAGTCTCCAGCCCTCATCCCAGATAGGTTACTCCCCATTTCCTTAAACAGTACTGTCATCCACCCAGTTGATGCCTCCCTATCAAGCCCACTACCCCATCTATTATGGTGACTTCAAAATACTTAACCCTGACAACCATGATCACCTGATGGACTCATGCAGCATCTCTCGAACTCTCTCTCCACGCTAAGCCTTGTTACACTCGTGCTTCTCTGCTTTCACTCTTGAACCCAGTTCAATTCCTTCTCTAGAGAACAAAGCTTATTAGAATAGTAACCTGAGCATGCCATTTCTCTGCTTGAAATTCAGTAGCTTCCCTAACACTCAGAATTAAAACTTTAACATGGCTACACTGTCTTACACGGCTGGGCTCTCCTATTACTTTCTCCATGCCTTGTCTGTTCCTTCATTGTAATTTTCACCACCTCTAATCTATGCATTGATGTATTTAGTTTTATTTTTCATCCTTCTCACTAGTATCTAGGGCAGGGATATTTTGCTCATATATTCAGTATCCCACGTAAAACACTCAAATACTTGTAGACAACGTTCAGTGTGATTTAGTAACATCCTACGATTTTAAGTCCTCTCTCTCCATAGGATTCATATTCAAAAGACACGACGGCGTGGGGCTGCCGTCTATAAAACTTACCCAGATGATACAGCTATGCGAAATAACAATGTTTCCCTAATTTGGTGAACACATGCTCCCTGCAAGGATTCTACAAAAATTATCAGGAGCCAAACTGGAAACGTATGAAATCCTTTAACTGATCCTTAATTCATGGTTTAAAAAACAAGGCCACACTCTAAACCTGCCTTAAAAAAAAAAAAAAAAAAAAAAAAAAACTGACACAAAATTCAAAGTTATAACCACAACAAGACACGTCAAATTGAGTAGTTATCGAAATAATCCAATATCCTCAGGGTTTGTTTTTGCTTTTGCAATCTATACCTAAGACTTTTCAGACTACCAAACTGAGGAAAGAGGAGGAATCTGATTATCTCGGATTCGCAGCGCGATATGCAGAGTGAAGGCGAGGAAGGGGCGGTCCAAGCTACTAGTCAGCACGTGCGCAGCGAGCTCCAGCTACCTCTCCTCTCTCCCAGGCCCACGCGGGCACGCTCTCGGTCCGCGATCCCGATTCCCCCCCCCCCCCAACAGCTCCAGGACCCCCAGGCACCCGACCTGTCCGAGTCTGAATCCGAGTCCGAAGTCTCTATAGAGTCTGGGGTCCCCGCCTGATCTGCTGCGCCCGGGGCGGTGACGCAGTTCCCTCCGGGAGGAGGTTCTGGCCTTGACTGCGGCGCGGATTCACGCGGCTGCTCCTCCGCGGGCTGAGCCTCCGCGGCCTGTCCGGTGTCCGGGGACGCCGCATCCGACTGTAGTGACGGCCGTGGCTCTGGAACAGGTACAGAGCCCGGGGACTGCACCGCCTGACCTTGGCCATCCCCCAAACCGGTGCCATTAAATTTAAGAGTTTCCAGCTGAGCGGCGGCGGCCTCCACTACTTCCATGGCGTCGCTCCACAGACCCAGTCAGGCTCACGGTCAGGGCCCTCAGACAGGATCGGGGCTCGCTAGGGAATAGAACAAACACGCGGGTTGTAACCACACCTGGGCCCCACTTCCCGCGTTTCTCCGGTAACTGCACGCCGAGCTGCCTGGAGACACGCCCCCGCCGCTGACACAGCGGCACTTCCGGGGGAGCGTACTTCGTGACGTAACGCGCTTGCGCTCTTTGCGAGTGGGGAGGCAGGGCTTTTGGAAACAAGATCTCGCGCGGCCCTAAACCCGCCGATTTCATTACCTCTTAGAGCTGCGGCAGGCGTCGTGGGGTCAGGTGGCTAGGCGTTCCTCTTGCTGAATGTATACTATGTATACATGTATAATGTATATAATGGGCCAGTTATACTCGAAGCGGAGATTTGAAGGAGGGCTTGTAGACCGGGGAGAGTCTCTTCGTAAGAAATTTGAGCCAGGAAATCTTCCAACAGACACTTCTAGTAAACTTCATTAAAGTTAAATGAAGTTAAATCGGTAGATAGCAAGCACATTAACTTTTCATTTCAGAAAAACTACAACTATTCCTTGTGTTTTTCCAAAGCATTCTCAAAAAGAGCAGTAAGAGCGGACGTAATGTTGCCGTTCGTTGATATTATGGCAATGTCTATATGGTAGTTGACGCCACTTCATAGAAAGGGTGGTGGGATGGAAGTAAAACGATTACTCTAGTTCATAAGGTTGGTAAGCAAAAATTTCTTGGGAATGAGGCAGAGATCAGAATTTTACCGTTTCCTTTTAAATCTTCAGTTCGATGCATCAGCCCCTCCAGCAGTAATAAATAATTCTCGTTACCATTTATTAAGCATGCATACGTGCCAGGGACAGTACTAAAGATTTTGTCAGTTATTCACTGAGAATGTATTCTGTTCACATCACAGTAGCAGACTTTCATAGAGACTTAAGAGTAAGGCATAGTCTTTTATTTTAAGGAGCTTCTTCTCTTAAGTGAAATGGTTGATAAATAAAAAAATGAATGACCTTATCAATAAAATGATAGTTCAGCAACAGTGATCTTGCAAAGATATGCCGTATGAATGCGAAGAAAAAAATTTAAGTCAGAATATCTTTCCCTCTAGGTAAAAGTCTGTTGCATGTTTCCAGGAATTAAGTGTGGAAAGTCTGAACCAGGGTTAGAGTCAATGTAATAGAGTAAAGGAAATCCCCAACATCAGAAGAATCAAAGTACTCTAAAATTTCTAACCAAGAAAACCAAAAAGAAGTTGGTGTTACCAATAAATACAGAGAAGTTGAAATGAGATGATGAATTTGCGGTGTTGAGTTTGAAGAAAAATTGGATAGTTAATTGAAAATGCCAGGAAGCATTTGAAAATATGAGACTAGAATCCAGTAGAAAGATTACATTCAGAAGCATAAATTTGGGAGCAATTAAAATATCCATTTGTTCATTCAGAAATGTATTATAGTAAAAATATGTACTATAGTAGGGAATGTATAAATGGGAATATGAAAGAGAGAAATCACATGTAATTTTCTGTTTACATCCCTAAATATTTGCAGTCACTCAGAATAAAATCCAGCCAGACTCCTTACCCTGCTTGATCTGGCTGCTGCTTCTCTCTCCTATTTCCATCTCCTACTGCTTTCCCCTCCCTTATGCCACTCATCTCACTAGTCTTAATCTCCTTTCCACACACCAAGCTGATACTTTATATATGGCATTTTCACTCTGCTCTAATTATTTCTCTTCATATTAATATGGTTTATTACCTCATTTTCCTCATTTCTCTACTAAGATATTACACCATAGATAGGGTTTTCCTGACCACCCAGTCTAAAAATACCACCTATTACCAATCATTCTACGTGGTTGCTCTTTTTTTTTAATAGTACATATTAAAAACTATCACATTTACTTATTTCTTCGTTGTCTGTTTTCCTATAAAACTAAGTCTGATGAACTCAAGGTATTTATCTAACTCACAGCTGTCAGTGTCCAGAAGCATAACAAATCCTAAAAAGATTTTTTAAATGGAAGAATGAAAGAGAAAACAAATAATGAAGTTTTATGAAACAATCACAGTAAAAAGAGAAATGGCTTACAGTTACCTAAGTTATTCATTCAATTTAAATGAATCTAATGATATCTAAGAAAGGCTAGTGGTTACGAATAAAAATCTCTTTTTTGTTTTCCAGTTGGGCTGCTCTCCATGTTTTGGGATAAGAATAGCCGTACCAGGGCACCTGGGTGGGTCAGTGGGTTAAAGCCTCTGCCTTCAGCTCAGGTCCTGATCGAGCCCCGAATTGAGCTCCACATCGAGCCCTGCATCAAGGGCCAATCAAGCCCCATATCCACCTCTCTGCTCAGCAGGGAACCTGCTTCCCCCTCTCTCTGCCTGCCTCTCTGCTTACTTGTGATCTCTGTCTGTCAAATTAATAAATAAAATTAAAAAAAAAAATAGCCACACCTCTGCTTAGATTCAGATATGTTATTATTTTGTGATTGATATTTTTTTAAGCTCTTGAATGTTTCAAAATACCTTGAATTTTATCTACTTCCAGAGCCTGCCCCTCTTACTGCCAACAGCTGCTAAACAGCCTGAAATCTTTAGCCTGAGGCTAAAAGCTTTAAAAAATAAATAAATAAATAAGTCCTAGAAAGAATAAGTAGTTTATGGGATCACTATTCAAATTAAGAAAGTTTGAATTATGAATTAAAAGCTGTATTATATTTCAAAGCGAACTTGTGAAACACCTAAACATATTCTTTGAAGTACAAAACAAAGTTTATGAGAAGAAATTCATTTGACTCAAAATTTTACAAGCTCACCCGTCTCCACTTATAATAAAGATTGTAAAATTTTACAAAAACAAAAAACAAACTGATAACCAGCTCTTAGTGCCATTTTCACTGCTCAGGCTCCGCCTTCTGAGTTATATTCTGCATTTTAACAAGATTCCTCCTGTGATTTGCAGGCGCAATAAAGTTTAGGAAACTGCTCTGGTGGCTACAAAGGTGTGGGAAACCTTCCTGGACAAACATAGTACTTAAAAGTAAAATGAATGAAAGCCTTTTGCAAGAAGAGTTGAAGTGCTAGACCATTGAGTCTAAGTTAAAAAAATGATCAGGGGCACCTGAGTGGCTCAGTCCATTAAGTATCTGATTCTTGATTTCAGCTCAGGTCATGATCTCAGAATCCTGAGATCAAGGTCCATGTAGGGCTCTGCACTGGGTGTGGAGCCTGCTTTGGATTTTCTCTCCTTTCCCTCTGATCATCCCCCTCTAATAAATAAACAGACTGAGCAGTTTGTTGTCATTATGTCTACTCGGACGCCCCAAAGGTACCTCAAACTCTAATATCCAAGACTGATCACAGCATCCTTTTCCCTATATTTCTTCTCCTTTATCTCCTATTCTGGTAATGCCACCGATATCTACCCAGCCACTCACTATATACTAAGTCTGACCCTCATCAATTTGCTGTGTGACTTAATCCAAGTCACCTAATTTTTCTCTAATATTTACTCATTCATTCACTAAATATCCACCAGACACCATGTTTGTGGCAGGTGCTGCACTAAGTATTGGGAATAAAGTGATAAAACAGGAAAGGGCCTAGAGCTCATGGAACTCAGAATATAAAATTTCAGTTTTAAGTGATGAGTGATCACAAGAACATAGCTCAACAGACCTTTCAGAGTGTATCAGGAACCAAAGTGAGAGTTAGGGAATCAGAAGTGAACATTCCAGATTGCTTACATGTTTTGGGTTTCAAGTATGATTTCATTTGAAGAAAAGATTTAATGGTAAAAGAAAAAAAAACACCAATAATTGAAACTTAAGACCTTTTCTAGAAATGTGATTTTATATAGTCATTGGTTTTTATTTTAAAATTTTTTGAATTCAAGAATTTTTATAGAATATCCTGACACAGTGATTGATCTGTTTATTTTTTTGTATAAAAAGACATAAATATACATATGCATAGTTAGAAGTGTACAATGCCCTTGTTAAATGGATATAGATTTCCTAATATTTGCAATATAATTATTAGAAGCACTGTTTATCACCCCCTCCACTTGTGGCATTTGTGATATCATTCTTATATTTCTCCCCTTTCTGTGTTATTTTCGTTTTCTTAGTTTTACTTTTGGCTTTTTCTCCATTCTCTCTTAACTGTTGATGTACTGGTTAGTCTCACCTGTCTATAAGCTATCCTCTACTCTTGCCAGAATAAGATATCTGACAGGCAAATATGATCATATAATTTTTCTGGTTTAAATCTTTCAATAATTCACCATTGTATTAAGATAAATGAAAACTCTTAAATATGGCTTTAAAACATAAAATTGTAAATCAGTCACCCCAAGAAGTGATGATGAAAATGAAGAAGATGTTGTCAGAAACTATTTTGAACAAAGCGTGGAGACAGGGAAATAGAAGTTGGGCTGGTTTCCCTTCTCTTGAACTGGAAATTTTGTGATTTCTACATTCAATATACTGTTCTCAGATATGATAAAATATACAGAATGTGATTTTCAAATACTTGAGTGCCCTTGAGATTTGGAACCATAGACTTTATCGTAGACCACCTTCGGAACTCACATATTTTTTTGTTTGTTTGTTTCAGGGGTAATATTTAGTGATTCATCACTTACATATAACACACAGTGCTCATCACAAGTGTACTCTTAATACCCATCACCCATTTAGCCCATGCCCCCACCACCTCCCCTTCAGCAACCCTGTTTGTTCCCTTAACTAAACAGTCCCTTATGGTTTGCCTCCCTCTCTGTTTTTATCTTATTCTTGACACTTGAAAATAATCCCCTGATGATTGCATTAGATCATCCTCTCACCCATTTTCATGGCTGTTATTTTTAAGCCCTCCAAACCACACTGCATTTAAAAATTCCAGTTGATGTCAGTCTTTTCAGGGACTCCTCAAAGCTCTCTTAAGACAAATAGACACTCCCACTGCCCACTGCTACTAGAACAACTAGATGGACTATATAACAGGTCCTTGAAAAATGTCTCCAGGGAAACAAATCCTTTAGACATGATTATAGGATTACCTCTTTCCCTGGAGACAGAATTCATGTATACCTGTTGCTGTAGACTAAATGTTTGTGTGCCCCCAAAACTCATAGTTGAAACCTAATCCTTGATGTGATGGAATTAGGAAGTGGAGCCCTTGGGAGATGATTAAATCATGAGGGCTTGGATTAAAGACCGGAGAGTACACCTCTGCTTTTCTAGCCACCTGAGATTTTAAAAAAGCAGTGAGCATTCTGCAAATAGGAAGGGAGCTCTTGGGGCGCCTGGGTGGCTCAGTGGGTTAAGCCTTTGCCTTTGGCTTAGGTCATGATCTCAGGGTCTCCATTCAGCAGGGAGCCTGTTTCCCGCTGTCTCCCTACCTGCCTCTCAGCCAACTTGTGATCTCTGTCTCTGTCAAATAAATTTTAAAAACCTTAAAAAAAAAAAAAAAAAAAAAAGGAAGGGACCTCTCATTGGAACCAGAGCATGTTGGCACCCTGATCTCATACTTCCAGCCTCTGAACTGTGAGAAATAATTTTTTTGTTTTTAATAAGCCCACAATAGTTCATTCTAGCAGCCCAAACTAAGATACCAATACTCCATGGCATACTTCTAACAGGATATTAAATTGGAATTTTTGGATGAAGCAGCAGAATATAGGTGGCGCTGCATTCAAGAAAGTGCTAGACTCCCTTGAAGGCGGGATTTCAAAGGAAACAGCCAACATTCATTTACAAAAACCTTAAATTCTCCTTACTCACATCAGAAATATGAAAAAGTAGAAAGATGGACAGGGGATTTTAGGAAGTGGTTTTGATGGAGAAAGTTGATGGATGGAAAGTTGGGGATTGTGATTCCCACCCCACCCTCAATCTGCCTTCCTTCTTCTCTCTGCTTTTTCCCAGCAACACAGGAAAGACCAGAGAAACTAGAGTGATAGCAAGCTGGAAAAGGAGGAGAAATAGGAGGGCAGAATAAAAGAGAAAAGGAATACCATGTCCCCCTTCCTACTGTCAGCAATCAGCTCAAAAAGGCTTCATCTTCAGGGAAGTGTGAAGATTTGATGTTGAAATCAAATTTAGAGGTTTGGTTTTTATATAAGAGACATTGTTATTTCTGTTTGCCACATTAAAAGATCAGGGACACCTGGGTGGCTCAGTCAGTTAAGCGACTGCCTTCGGCTCAGGTCATGATCCCAGAGTCCTGGGATGGAGTTCCACATCAGGCTCCTTGCTCAGTGGAAAGCCTGCTTCTCCCTCTGCCTGCTGCTCCCCTTGTGCTCTCTCTGACAAATAAATAATATTAAAAAAAAAAATCGTAGGACTTTCTTTTATAGCAGTTACCAGGAAAGTCAGAAGAATTGAGTATTCACACAAACAGAAGGATTGCTCCCCTTGGGCAGATTTAATGGGACAATGGAAGAAGTAAGATTTGTTTTCTGGATTATACTGCTTGAGTCCATTGTGTTCAAATTAACAGTTATATAGCCGTGAGCCTAGACTCTCCCAGCCACTTGCCCTTCCAAACCTAAAAGAGCTCCCCTACTGTACCGCACTCTTTTATAGCTAAGGCCAAACACCCCCAAAACCTCCCAGAAAGACATGCTCTGCTGAGAGCTGAAGGTAAGTCAAAGAAAGCCACAAACGGCTGCAAAGTGAGTGACCAGGTTCTTGGTCCATAACAGAGAACAAGTGTTATTAATCTCATCACTTTCTTGCTTAAAATCCCTCACTTTGTCTATCAATTTCATTTTTCTTCATTCTTTACATTTCTTCATTCCTTACATTTCCATATGGTCTTATTCCTCTGTCTCAAACCAGTCCTGACATTCAGCTTTGGTCACCCGATAGGTTATGGACCTGAGGGGGCATAACTAGGGCCCAAGCCCCCAAAAGCACAGTCCAACCTAGGCAATTCTGTGTTTATAGCAGATAAGGGAAGGGATAGGAGTGAGAGATTATACCACTCCTGGCAAGGCAATTTCCACAACAAGCTCATGGCTTTAGGTTAGAAGAGTCTCAGAAGGTTAACATTTTACTATATATTATCAGTTTCACCTCATGTGTCTACATATACATATGTGTCTGTGCATGTGTCTGTATGATCACAGCCCATTTGAAAGTTAGCAGCAGACATGATGCCTCTATTCTCTTAAATATTTCAGTGCATAGTTCCTATAAAGAGAACATTTTATGTGTGAGCAAAATTATCAACTGTACACAATAATCAATTATTTAGAGAAGGGGGCAGTTATTTTGAAGATTGTCCCTTAACTAGGGTTTCTCTGATGTTTTCTCATTATTTGGTTCATGTAATATATTTATTTTGCAAGGATATCACAAAGGCAATGCTATGTTTCTATCAGCGAATTACATCAGAAGACACACAAGTTTGCATTTTGCCATTATGGTGATGTTAATTTTACGTAAGCTAGATAAACAGTCAATGGGAGATCTTCATACTATTCTTAAAGCTACTCTGAAATTGTTCCAAAAAAATACAAAATCTAACTATATATCAGTATAATTTTAAAAACAAAAATTAGAAATAAAGGCTTAAAGAAATTTTCCAAAAAAGGGAATGGTGTCTGAAACATGTTGAATGGCTCAACACAAACCATACTCAAACCCAAACTATACTATAAATCTCTTGTTTAACCCTTTATTCTGCTGGTGAGCTAGATATAATTTTTTTTGTAGTCCGGGCTCATCAGACTTAGCTTTCGTTATTATATACCTATTTACACTTTTGAACCTTTTAAATGTCGCCTCTTTATTCCATCAACACAGCTCAAAGCCACCTGGACTAATATTGCTTCAGAATCTCTACTTAACCTCAAATGACCTCTAACCCAGGGACACATTCATTGAGCAGTGCTGCCACCAATTTGGTTCATCTGTGCATCAAGTTGTTAAGAAGAAATGATAGGCCCCAAATGGAGTCACTTATACTAAGCCCATGTCACCAAACCAATGCTTAATATCTAACCTAATTTTACTTTCAACCTTCTCCTGGGAATTTAGTGTTAACCAGTCAGTCCAGAATTTTCTGGTCAGCAGTGATGAGGTAATCTGCCACATAAAACCTTTCCATTCTCCAAAAGAAGGTAAATGAAACTTCTCTTTCCTAATCCCTTCCCCCTCTGCCTATAACAGCTTTCCATCTTGTACAGCTCCTCAGAGTTCCTTTGGCTTGCTCGATGTGATGATGCATGATTCATGAATCACTGAATAAAGCCAGTTAGATCTTCAGATTTACTTGGTTGAACTTGGTTGAATGGATTTGCTGATGTCAGCTGGATCTAAAATGAACTTCTGATGGCATTCAGGGACAATGAAAAACAAGCATGGTACTCTGTGAAACCTTTCTGGTTCACAGTATTTCTTGCTATTTTTGAAGGCTATGGCCAAGCCCACTTGGTTCTGAGCTCCATTGTCTATACATTGAGCTCCTGACCTCATTGGTTTTCCGGTTTAGGGCTTAGGAGACAGTTTGAGCTGTCAGATGATTCCATCTGGGATCTGCATCCCTAACCCTTGGTTCCATCCAAAATTCCCCAGTTGTTTGGAATCTCTTTTTTCCAGTTCTGGTCCATAATCTCCATTTACTGAAGTCTGCTAGTTTAATCTATGCTGGAATTTGCTATTGGTATACATAGGCTATTTATTCTCTTGGACAGGAAATGATAACATCTCTTAGTTACTGCTTGTCTAATTGGGATTTACATGTTTGTTTGCCCTATTTTGTGTTGATAAAGGCTAGTTGCTAATGGGAATCTTGGGAAGGAAAAAGCCACAAAAATTAGCAGGCAAAAGTTGAACACTTAAAGGCCGTCTTAGAGTGCTTCCCAGCTAACTCCAAGACTCCCATGTGGGGATTAGTTGGTCACAGAATGGGTTAGATTGATACTAGACCACCCACCAACCTCAAGATAATTTGTGTCAAACGAGGTACACTGTGAAACACCACATAACCCCAACTGGGTGACACATCCTCTTAGGTATTAGTTTGGCTTGAGAGACCCAAAGGCTTAGCTAAAATGACAACAACAACAATAATAGTATTCACAAAATTCAACAAGTTATGCCCACCATCTTCTAGCATACCTGCTTAGTTTAGGTCTAAGAACTGTGTTCCTGGAAGCTATTAATATCCACAAAAATGGCAAAATTTTACTAACGACAATCTAGAATTGAATGGCCATTATGGGGAATATTCCTATTAGATAGGATTGTTTACTTAAGAAGTACACTAAAAAGTAAGAGCTCCCATATCAAACAAACAGAATGAGATTCCTGTTTTAATTGGTATATATATGCTTCCAAAGGCTTCAATATTCCAAAATACCTTAATTAAAAAAATTCATTTGCAAAGAAAAAAGAAATTCATTGCAAAAGACTAATGGAAATTTAAAGACACAAAATCATAAATAAAAGTCTGCCAAACTATTAGTTTTACAGCTACAACAGCTTCAAGGCCAGACACCTAAAATAAAATAACACCTGCCTCTCCAACCCCCCAATCCCAGTCTCCTAGGGATCCATCCTTAAATGTTGGCCCAGGAATCCATGTCTCAGTTGTAATCAGTTGGAAAAAAGATTGTGCTCAAAAGGCTTACGCAAATTTTTCAATATCAATTCAAATGACTTCAGATATATTCTTAAAGCTGGGCCCTTTATATGGGTCCCTCCCAAAGCTGACCTGTCTCAGAGGGATTTTCTGATAAACTGCTGTGTTATTCTCTTAGAAGGGAAAACTAAAATTAAAAGTGATGAAAAACCTTGCCAAACTCTGGTAAATACTGGGACAGATGGGATCCTAGCAAAATTGGCAGAAGCAGGTTAAGGATGAGAATTCTTACCAGAGTCAGCTCTCCTGGATCTCTGCTATAGTACCCAGTAGAAAGAGAAAAATAAAATATCTTTTTCACCCTCTTTGAGAACACCTTTTCAGTCCAAGGGGTTGTTCAATACTGTCAGAAACGCTTTTCATTTGTTCTGGCTAAAAACTACAATGTCACTCTGTGGTCAGAAAATTGGTCTATTACACAGCCTAATAGGAAATTTCTTTTTTAGGCCTTCTCCCCAAGGTAAAATAAAACTATAAACTGAGAGGAAAAGAAAAACTTTCTAAAGCCGTTGTTCAAAGATTTATGAGTGGATCAACTTAGGAGATCATTTAAGTTGCAACCCCATTCCTTGAGGAAACGAGAGGAACAGTCTTTATATTACAAATATTTACAAAACCAGAAATGCAACTCTAGAGGCAGTTCAGAATTTATCTATTGTTATTTTACCAAGGGCAATTCTTCCCCTATTTATCTTAAAAGGCTGGTAACTTTCATTCTTCCTGATGTCTCTGAGATGTAAACGTTAAAATACAAACTCCAGGGAACTAATTCTTGGCCGGTGGGGACGTCATTTGGAATTCAGGCTAATGGGAAATCTTAAGTGTATGGAAGTTGTAAGGTCTCTGTGTATGTCTCTAAATATCTATCATCTATCTATCCCTCTATCTATCATATGTGCATGTGTTGTAGGTGTGTGGTATTTTCTACCTCTGAATGGTATTGTCAAAATTAATTTGTAAAAGCATTCTATTTCATTATACATATATATAAAATTATACATACAATACATATATTGAATATTGATATTGATATCTATCTATTTATAGATAGAGATTCAAGATTTATTTATTTATTTATTCGAGAGAGCTAGAGAAAGAGCGTGAGGGGGGACGGGCAGAGGGAGAGATTCTCCAGGAGACTCGGGGCTGAGAGACTGATATGGGACTCTATCTCACAATCCACAGATCATAACCTGAACTAAAACAAACAGTCGTGGCTCAGCCAACTGAGCCAGCCAGGCGCCCCTCTATTTAGTTAGTTTAAAAAAATCAGAACCTTACTTATATAAATTAAGTACTCAAAAAAACCTTCAAAAATGATAAAAACTAACTCAACTATTTTTCATGTTCACACAATCTGGGATAATCTTTGGCAAATAAAAGATAGCTTAAGTTTGATTTAATTAAAATAGGCATGTCTTCAGAGTCACCACCATTAACTATAATGACATACAATGTCTACCTAGGTTTGCGAGTTAAATAAGTTCATGTTATCTCATAAATTTTCTCAGAAAAAGGAAAAAAAAAAAGAATAGCTTGGGATGATGGTTGGCTTTGTCTGAAGTCTCATAAAGACCTTGTAGGTACAGAGAGCAAAATGCAGCGTCTCCTGTCAAGCAGGGGTGGTGCTTGACATGGGTGAGTCGAGGGTGGGTGGGTGCAGGCGGTGACGCAAACAGTTAAGGTATGGCAGCAGCGAGATATCGCCAGGACCAGCGTCAGCTGACACCTCAGAACAGATAACAGGCAGGACCAGAGGAGGACTGTGGGGACCCGAAAACAATCACATCAAAAGGGGAGGATCTGGGGAGTAAACTGTCAGACTCTTCAGGCATGACCCCTCTGTCTGACTACTTAAAAAGGGCAACTGCCACCCGAGGCTCTGCCTGGTTGATCGCCCAATAGAACCGAGATCCCTCCCTGCTTGAACATCAGAAACGGCAAGCGCTGAGAGCTGACCCAGACCAAATGGAGGTTTTTTCTCAACTGCACGCCCACAGACTGACTTCCAATTTGGTTCGTTAACTTCCTACACCCTTCCGTTATCTTTTTGTGTGGCTCGTTTTCTGTCCTGCTCTGTGTGCTGTGTAAGAGAAGCCAGGCTTAATCACATGGTGAATTGTCATTGAGTCTGGAATCCTGAACCTGCTTTATAACTGTGACTTAACTTTACTTTATGATTGAATAAAGCTGTCATTGTGGAAGGACAAAACTTTTGTGTTTGTCTTCATAGTGTGCCCCTGACAGTAGGTGATCTAAACACAATTGTTAAGAAGCTGTGTACTAAATACATGTAAGTAGGCTAAAACGGCTTAAGTGAGCTTCCCAAATATTTTTGATAACCTGAAACCTTTAGGTTTTGCTAAATTTAATGATGGATGATCTTTAAACATCTAGATCATTTCAAAACAAGATAAAATATTAGAACATTAATTATTAAACATAAGCTTCCTTTTACAGAGAAATTAAAGATATTTGGGCTTATTAATTAACAGTCCTGTGCCATAGCAAAAGTTTTTACATAAAAAAATGTTTCTAGAAGTTATAAAAAGTATTTATAAATCTGCCAAGCTACAGAATGCTAATATAAAAAGCAGTTCATAATTGTTTTCTTCTTTATTGTCACTAGAAATAAAGGATTTTAGGTTAAAAATTCTAATATACAATTAAAACTACTAAAAAGTAAGAAGAGAAACATCTTCATATGTGAGAAAAATAGGGTGCACATTTTTGGTAAAAAAGGCATGAGAAATGGAAATGCAATATATGTTGAGAGAAAAAAAAATGTGGTAGGTTTATGGAATTGGAATCTTCAAAAAGGGATTTTATGAGTGGTCAGGGCTTGCTAAGATTGGGATGAATTTAATTAAGTTATAAATTTTATATCAAAGGTAAGCTGGTGCAAATTAGAATTTGGCTTTCCCTCTGTTAAAAGGACAACATTTGGGGCGCCTGGGTGGCTCAGTGGGTTAAGGCCTCTGCCTTCGGCTCAGGTCATGATCCCAGGGTCCTGGGATCAAGCCCCGCATCGAGCTATCTGCTTACCAGGGAGCCTGCTTCCTCCTCTCTCTCTCTGCCTGCCTCTCTGCCTACTTGTGATCTCTGTCTGTCTAATAAATAAATAAAATCTTTAAAAAAAAAAAAAAAGGACAAAGGACAATGTTTTCTTAAACTAGTGGTCTGCTCTTCACAAGAGACTGTAAATAGGTTTTCTTTATCTTTTAAGTAATCTGTCTAACAAAGAAAGATTCTGTGTCTTGTCCAAATAATTTCTGCTATCTTTATCAAATCTTTGAATACTGAACCAAGCTGAGTCTTCTCTATTAAAGGAGCCAAGTATTTAATGTTGGCTCCTTTATGTTTTTAAAGAATTTATTTACTTGAGAGAGAAAATGAGCACAAGAGGGGTAGGAGGAGAGGCAGAAGGAGAAGCAGACTCCTGCTGAGCAGGGAGCCAGATATGGGGCTCTGTGGGGGGGTTTGTGGGGGGCTTGACGTGGGGCTCAGTCTCAGGACCCTGAGATCATTACCAAAGTCAAACGCAGATGCTTAACTGACTGAATCACCCATATGCCCCTGCATGTGAAATGTCACTATGGGTAAATGGATAATAAGCATTGTCTTACAATGACCTATAATTCTATTTGACTAAGTGTTTTAAGACATATTGATGTTTTCTACAAACTTCCCCCAAATCAACTTCTAAAGTCTTTTGACCTCAAACTTAGGGACTTTCCAAAGGGTCCTTGGAACACTTCAAAAGATCTGTTTTCTATCCTTATAAAAAAAAAAGGCATTAAACTAATCAGGTTTATTTGGTATCTTAAATTACATGAGAAGCATTGTAAAATAGGTGGTTAAAATAGTTGTAAAATAGGCTAAATTTTCTTATATTTGTGTGAATACATGTTATTAATAGAAATATTGCAGAAATTATATGAAACTGACATGTCCTGGTATGTCATCGCTTGTAATTCTAGTGATCATCTTGAAATGTCATGTGTCAAAGAAATAACCAAATTTCTTTGCCAGTTGCATTACAATGAATTCTCATTAGATTCTTAAGCATAACTATTTTTAAGTCTTTGTCATTTACAGAAAGTTATTTTACCCTGATGCTTTTATAGAAGTGTTCCTACCAATTGCTTCATCTTCAAGGAGACTCAAGGAAAGGACTCTGATAACTATTCTAGAATACAGGTCTCTAATACCTTTGAGATCATAAAACTGAACTGGATGAGAATTTCCATAACTAATGGAAAAAATTGGATTCAAGCAGAATAAATATTAATTATATGGAACTACATGAACTGAGGAGGATGATTATAACGTTTTATGACTTTTTGCTTAAAACATTGCTGGTTCTTTAATACTTTATTTTTCTAGACTTAAGAAAACCTCTGTTAAGCTTTAGATGACATGTAACAATTCAATGAAAGCAAACCTTTGTAAGTGAATATGAACCATTTACTTTTTCTCCCTATCCGATTCCTCCAGAATTCAGAAACTCAAGTATTCTTTTCATAGCAAAACAGTTATTTATATAAGTTCAATAAGAATCAGTTTTCCCTATAAGAGGACACAATTAGCACATTGGTTATATTACTAAGACTTTGACTGCAATGTCATATTTAAGAGAGGCGAACATAATAGACTCAAATATTACCAGACAGTTTTAAGAAGCTAAGGTTGATTTATTTTTTTAAAGATTTAATTAATTAATTATTTATTTATATGAGACAGAATGTGTGAGAGAACCTATGAGTTGGGGGAGAGGCAGAGGGCGGAAATCTCAAGTAGATTCTCCACTAAGTACAGAGCCTGTCTTGGGACTCCATCCCAGGACCCATGAGATCATGACATGAGCTGAAACTAAGAGTCAGATGCTCAATGGACTGAGCCACCTAGATGCCCCTAAGGCTGATTATATATGAAACCAATAAAGTCCCACAGAAAAATTGACCTGGTACCATGCTTAAAAGGTTCCAACAAAGCAGTCTTTAAAAATGCCCATATAGTTAATCACTATTCTTGCTGCATTTAAATAAATAATTTGGCCAAGTTGTATGCAAACAAATTAGTTTTACCATGATTATCTTTGGTAAAAAATGGGGATAATTATAGATAAAAAAATTAGGTTTGAACCTTTGTAGATAATCAAATTCTAGTCCTATTAATTATCTTTGAGGATTTATTATATATTTGTAAATTGGGCTGGATCTTAAATTCTTCTAGTTTCCTCAAATATTTGCTTATGACTCTCCAAACTAACATTTCCAATTTTCTCCCACAATTCTGATTTGAAATCACTAAGTACAAGACTGATCTTGCTTCTTCTTGGAAGGGACTATACCAAGTTCTCCTCACTACCCAGATGACAGCTGAACATTAGGAACTCAAGCTTTAGGTACAGATTTTATAGCCCAAATTAACAAGGAAGAGACGTAGTCAACATGATTGTAGACTACTTTCTCCCAGGACATTAGATCAAGACTTCAAAATTCAGCTAAATACGAAACCCTTTCTTTTTCTCTTTCTTTCCTTTACATGGTCTGGAAAGATAGTCATCATCCACACATCCCAGGCTATTGTTAAGGGAATAACTTTTCAGACTGTTGGATTGTCATCGAAAAACTGATCTGTCCATGGTGCCAGAGACATCCCTGGTCTATTTCCATGTTTCTAGTTAATCACTCCAAAGCTAGGGAACTTTGCTTCCAGGCTCAATGCAAAGAAAGGGTACAAGGCAAGGGTAAGCAGAATGAAACTGCTTGTGCGGTCTACAGTCTTTTAAATTTTACTGACCTGCATAACTGTCACTTCCAGTCTTGAGACAAATTCAGACAAGAATTACCAGAAAGAGGCATTCATTATTCAGGATTCACTTCCTTTGGCACGGTTCTATGTCCCTGGTTAGGAATAACTATAAATGACCCATGATTAGAAATCTCTCCTTAACTCTTGAAAGTATTGCAGAATCCACTGCTAAGGTGATAGCTGCCCAACAAATAGATTCTCTGGCCAAAGTTTGTTTATTTGTTTGTTTTAATTATTTTTTAAGATTTTATTTATTTATTTGACAGAGAGAGATGACAAGCAGGCAGAGAGGCAGGCAGAGAGAGGAGGAAGCAGGCTCCCTGCTGAGCAGAGAGCCGATGCGTGGATGCGTTGCTCGATCCCAGGACCCTGAGATCATGACCTGAGCCTAAGGCAGCGGCTTAACCCACTAAGCCACCCAGGCACCCCTGTTTGTTTGTTTTTTAAAGCAAATGTTAACATTTTATTTCATCTTATTTCTATTTGAGTATGGTTGACACACAATGTTATATCAGTTTTACGTCTACGTTATAATTGAACAACTCTATATGATATGCTATGATCATCACAAATGTAGCTATCATCTGTTACCATATAAAATTATTATGATATCATTGAATATATTCCCTATACTCTACCTTTTATTCCCATAACTTTTCATGCCATAACTGGAAGCCTATACTCTCATTCCATTTACCCCCATTTTGCTCATTACCCCGAAGCCTTACCTCTGGCAATTATCAGTTTGCTCTCTGTATTTATAGGTCTGATTTTGCTTCCAATGTTGTTCTTATCAAAAGAACAGCCCTTGAATATCTTTTAGCTGAGCAAAGCAGTGTCTGTGCTGTGGCCAAAACCACCTGCTACACCTGGATTCACACTTCTGGGAAAGTTGAAACTCAGTAACATACAATCACTGAGCAAGCCACCCAGCTTAAAAAAATAACTTTTTTAGCAGGTCTTTGACTTACTTAATTTTGATTGGTTTGTGTCTTGGAGACTATGGCTCTGAACTGCATTTCAAACACTGGGAATTACCCCACTTATAATAATCATGATAATGTCTCTAATGTGTTGTATCCTCTCAAAACCTTTTCATGCATGTTTGTAGCCACTAACCAGCAAGCAAATGATCTCCTTAAGACTGGAATATCAGAAAAGGAACAAAGAGAATGATCAGCTTAAACATTGTGAGCCTGCTATGACCTATGAACATTACAGGGATTAAGCAAAAGCATCATGACCTATGGATTGTGCACAAAGAACCAAAAAAAGCTTCAAGCAGTAGCTGAAGGTGATGCCAATGCCTCAAAATTTGATCGCATCCCTAGGTTAAGTTGAGAGTCTGATCACAAGGGGAGAATTGTTAAAAAGGAAAAAGTGGCCAAAAATGGAGACACCTGTGCTAAGCTCACATCACCAATCAAGACTTAATACATAACCTAATCGCAATTTCAGCCTTCTCCAGGAATATAGTCTTAACTGGTCAGTCTGGAATATTCTGGTCAGCACTAATGCCATATAGATTCTTTTTATCTCCAAAAGGAAGACAAACAATCAGTTCTTTCCTTCCTCCTTCCCCCTTCTGCCTGTAACAGTCTTCGGTCTTATACAGCTTTTCAGAGCTCCTTGCCAGATGGGATGACGCTTGATTCTTGAATCATTGAATAAAGCCAATTAGATGTTCAAATTTACTCAGTTGAATTTTTGTTGTTTAACAAAGGGCAGGATCTGAATCAAGTCAGGGGAAGAGCAGGCACAGGGGTATAAGAGAAGAAGATGACATCAATAAACTTTGAGTCAATTTTATATGTCAATTAAACCTAAATAAAGCTGAAATTTTAAAAAAAAATAAGAAAAGAAAACTGTATTTTTGGAACAGCTGTAACCCAAGGTGGATGTGAAGGTGATACACTTGAAAAATTTCTTTTGTTTCATTTTTGTGTATTTTTAGTTCTGTCTGAAGCCAGGGCTTACATTCCTCTTTTTCTAAATTTCAGTTTACAGTCCAATGTTAAGTATTTTCTTTGTTGCCTATAATGCAATCTTGAAGTTACTAAAATTGATTTTACTCTTCCAAGAAAAAATATTTTCTTTTTCATAAAGCAATGTGAAAGTCAAACTGAGGTCAGTCAATAGTTGAACAGTTTCATGCACCAGCCAGCTAGAATGTTACAGATATCATCATTTCCAGTTTGGGAAAGAAGCAGTAAAAACGGATGTTTTGTGGTTTGTCTGTGAGAGCAGAGAAAATTGTTTTCACACACCTTGTTGATATTTTCTAATGATTGACAAAAGTTCTTACAGGAAATATTTTATTTTCCTCTAGATTCCAAATTTAAAAATATGTCAAAGTCATTCTTGCTCAATTCTCTGAATTAAATGACAATGGCAATCACTAGACTATTTACTGCATTGGGAAAAGTGAATTTGAATGGCGGAGTGAGGAAAGGGTGCTTTTGCCTAGAAGGTCCTGAAGTGTTTTTGCCAAAGCCACTCTGGTGTGCTAGGGAGGTAGGCAAGAACATTTCAGTGTTTCTAAGGGAGTGATTAATTCACTTTTTAGCACTTCTGCATCATACCCCAAGGTGAAGGCAGTGACCCTACTACCTCTATCTAATCTTCCCTGACATTTGAAGTACCAATTTAGATTCTTTGTTTATCACAAACAGCATAAACCAACAATGTAGTCAGCTTCTTTGGGGGGTGACGAGTTTAAAATCATACTGTAATATTTCAAAGTCTTACATTGTGCTTGAATGTGATGACTTCTAGGGTAGTGATCTTCAAACTTTTTTTCTGTATGTGCACCAGTTTGGAATTTTTTTGAGATGGTCAGACAGGTGCAGTATAGGAAGACACAGAGGACAGGCTGAGGAAACAGAAAAGTTTATTATACTCCCAGGCTCTGCTGACAGGAGGTGCAGCATGTCACACAGACCACGTGGGAAAGCCACCACTGGGGTGGTCAGGAGGGAGGAGCAGGAGTGACAGGAAGGTTTGGGCCACAGTCTTTATTGGGGTTTCCAGGGGGAAGACAAGGAGGACATTGTGTGTGCAGATCATATTTGGTTAATTTGAATAATTTTGGCAGATTTGGGCCTACAGGAGGGATGTCTAGTTGCCTGGCACCTGGCCATGGAATTATTAAGCTAGAAAAACATATTGCCTCCAAGGGTATAATGAACCAGATAGAGAAGATCTGGTTTTGGATTGGTTGGTTTGCGTATCAAAGACATGTTTCTGACTAGGCCCTCTGCTACTTCTAAGAATTGACTAGCTCCTGGAAGGGCACTCTCTCCCCAGGCAGACAAGTTTGGCTTTTTTTGTTTTTAAGATGTTAAAACATCATAATATACAGAAAATTGTAAATATTTATAATACAGCACATCATTAGAAAATGATTTGGGGGGGCACCTGGGTGGCTCAGTGGGTTAGGCCTCTGCCTTTGGCTCAGGTCATGATCTCAGGATCCTGGGATAGAGCCCGCATCGGGCTCTCTGTTCAGCGGGGAGCCTGCTTCCCCCTCTTTGTCTGCTTGCCTCTCTGCCTACTTGTGATTTCTCTCTCTGTCAAAAAAATGAATAAAACATTAAAAAAAAAAAAGAAAATGATTTGGGAGTATATGCCCCAAAATACATATATTTACTTGCAAACCAAACCATATGCTTATACTACATTAAATATTAAGTTCATTAGAATAGAAATTAGAAAATGATGAATTTTAAATAAAACTTTAGATAAAATAAAGCATACTATTAAATAATTCAAATTTTAAAACAATGTAAACTTTTAAATTAATGGCACAATGTTTTACTTTTATCAAATACATATCAGTTTTAATAATAACTTAGTGAGTACAATGCTCTTAAATATGCTTTATTATTTGAAAGTATTGTGCCGTTATTATGTGATACAACAAATTAAAGATGAAGTTCTAAATTAACTGTTTTTTTACCTTTTAAATAAAGAAATTTTTAATACAAAAAGTAGCATGAATACTAACATAAACTCCTCTATATTCTTCATTCATTTCTGTCATCATCAGTTCATAGGAATCTTGGTCTATGTATATACACCCTGACCGCTACCTCAGATTATTTTTGAAAAAAATTTCAGATAGCAAACAATTCATCTGTAAATATTTCAATATGTATTTCTTGAAGATATTTTTAAATAAAATGCAACAGTATTAACAAAGAAAAACCAACAAAAAGAACTTAATAGTATCATATATCCAGTCACTATTCACATTTTTTCACTATTTTTACAGCCAATTACAATTATAGTAACACTTGATTTTAATTACTGTGCTACCTGAAAAAGAGACATTGCAAAACCATAATATAAGTAGTATACATTATACATTTAAGATAAATTAAATAATGAATAATAGCAGATGTGAAAGCATATTTCAAAGAGTGTCCTTGATAGTTTTTAACAGTTTTGCTCACCTTCATAAGATTTAATTAGACCGTCATTGTTTTCATCTTGCAATACATTTGGCAAAAGCCGAAAAGGAACTCCACTATGTTTAATGTCTCTGTAGTTGTATGTACTGGATGCTTCCAGTTTCTCAAATGTCCTCTTTTTTTCTGCCCTGTGCACTTTAGACTTCCCTAAGTACCCCTCCTTAGAAAGAGTTTGTACCTTACTGCCCTTTCAGCAGTGACCCACTGCTCTTATACTGGAGCACTGTTGGCATGTGGTAAGGTGTGGGGGAGGGGAAGCATTCTATAATCTTATGATTAAATCTGTCATTTAGTGGACCTAAGACCTTGGACTACCACCTTCCCAGTGTTTTCTCTTTTATATGAGACAGAAAAGTTAGAGGCAACAAGTGAAATTCTCTTCTACCACTTGATATAAGGCTCTGTTAAAGATTTTCCTTCAGGGGTGCTCATTAGCTCAGTTGGTTAAGGGTCTGCCCTGGCCTCGGGTCATGATCTCAGAGTCTTGGAATCAAGTCCTCCATAAAGCTCCCTGCTTAGCAGGAAGTCTGCTTCTCCTTGTCCCTCCACCCCCCCACCATGCTCTCTCTCTCTCAAAAAAATAAAGTCTTAAAAAAAAAAATTTCCCTTAGAGAGTAGCTCTTGGTATGGAGAATGCTCTGGATGTTTCTCACAATGAATAGTCTTTCCTTCTGCTTTCAGAGCCACAAAGAGATTTTTCTCAGCTTTTCATTGTGAGAACAAGTTTTGGAAAAAATTGTAGGTGTTATTTCTTCAAATATTGCTGTTGTCCCATTGTCTATTTCCTCCCTGTCTGGATCTCGAATTTTATAAGTGATAGACCATTTTGCTATGTCCCATGTTTCTTATACTTTTTTAAAATGTATTTTCCATCTTTTTGTCTTCCATACTTGAGTTTGGATATTTTTTTTTCCTTTTATTCTCTTTTCATTCTGTTATGTCTGGAGATTTTTCTTTTAATGTCAGACATTATTTCTGAAAAATTACATATACTCCAATCTCTAGATGATATTTTCCAACAGAGAAAATTTACTTTTTAAATCTAAGGTGCTAGAAATTTCAGGTCACCTTAATCTAATAAGAAATTGAAATATCTAATTTGAGCCTTATTTTTGGTTCACTCTCAATTCCTAGGATGGAGACTTCAAGGGCCCTAGCCTAAAACGTATACTATTTTTACTAGTCTTCCTCTTCTTTCCTCATAGTCCTTCAAACACAGGTTTTTGTTTTTGTTTTTTCTTACTGGAACTTAATGAGTCTGTCAAAACCTCTGATTAGGTTTTTTTTTTTTTTTGCAGCCTCAGCAGTTACTTGGGAAGATCTTGGATATACACTAACAGATCTTGGACTCAATTCTCTGAACCTCCATTCTCTGTGGGATCTTGCTTTCACAAATCTTTGCTATTTGGCAACTTTCCTATGCCTTCAAATAGATTTTATTTTGCTTTATTTTATTTTTGTCTAGAACTCCTAGTTCTTAGTTAGGTTGAGAAAAACTGAAAATACTTTTTTTTTTCCTCAATAGGACCATAGAGAATTAAAACATTTATTTTGTCTCTGTATCTTGGTGATCTGAAATTTCAGTTCCATAACAAAGTTTTAAATAAGGTCTGGTCCAGAAATGGTATACATGTTTATTTCTTTGGAAGAATACTGGGATATAATTCAGCTAGCTTTTATAATATATTCTATAAAGTTTTGCCAGAAGTACCTGGTCAGTGTAGTGTGCATGAAACGTCTTTTTGTAGTTTTTCTTGTTAAAGACCAGTTCTGGTGGGGTGACTGGGGGCTCAGTTGATTAAGTGTCTGCTTTCAGCTCGGGTAGTGATCCCAGGGCTCTGGGATCCAGACCCACATCAAGATCCTTGCTCAGAGGAGAGCCTGCTTCTCCCTCTCCTTCTGCTGCTCCCCATGCTTCTGCTCTTTCTTTCTGCCTCTCTGTCAAATAAATTAAAATAATTTTAATTTTAAAAATTAAAAAAAAAAAAAAAGAAAAAGACCAATTCTGGCTAAGGCAACAAAATTTATGGCATGTAGGAACTCCAAACTAGCCTATGGTATTAAATACAGCTTTCCATGTATTCTGTGATTAAGCAAGTTCTGTAGGTGACAATTTTCTCTTGAAAACTCTATAACTAGTTTGTTCCATTTCATGATTATGAAGACTTTGATAATGGCCTTAATGATTTTACATATTTTAGAAGTCATCTAATGGGGAGAATCAAGCTTCCCAAAGTTGTCTTAGTAGATTTTAAACCTTAGAAAGGATGTTTCCCCACCTTCTCTAATGTCTTTTATGATTCCTGGACAGTGAAAATGGTCAATAAGTATTTGCTATATGTAGGAGTGAATGAATAAGTGAAAACAGAAGGTATCTTCTGGATTTTCTTTATTCTCTTGAAAATAAGAAACCTTGAACTGAGTGCAATATTCTGTGTTCTCACCAACATCAAGTAGGGCAAATAAATTACTTCTGAAATTCTGGAAAATTTTTAATTGGAGGAAAATAGTAAAGACAATAATGTTAAGAATATGAGTAATATAGTAACAGGTTATGAAAGAACAAGATTAACTATGGTTCAGGTAATTATTTGCTTTAGGAGGCTTTTAAATAAAAAGATTTGTATATCTTACATATATGCTAAATTAAGGATATAATATTTTCATTATAATTTATTCTCTCTCTGAAATCATGACAAGTTACTACATTCATTACCTTGCCAAACTATAAATATGGGAAAATGCAAGGATGCACTAAATATGCCTACATTGGAAAAAATAAGAATTTGGGAAGCATTTAATGATTTCTAACCATCTTTCTTCAATATGGTAAAGACATTCATTAATCAACATGGTATTATTTCTATACCAATGTGTTTTATTTATTGCATTCTATCTGCTTTTCAAACTTTCTTAAAAGTAATAAAAATAATAATGGATAAATGAATAATGTGCACCTTTGCTAATGACATTTAGAATATCTGATGTTTTCTGTTCATTTAAATTCAGTAGAGTTTATTTTAAAGCAGTTTTTTCTTGTTTTATTATATTCAGTAGCAATACTATGAACTGTTGAACTAGACCAGAGAAATAGAAAGTATTATAAATAGTTTTCTTTTTATTATAACAGATGGTTGTTCTATCCCCAAAAAAGAATCATCTAATCAGATATTCCCTGAACACACAGTGTTCAATATAAACAGTTATAGTTTTGCTTATAAAGTATCATTAAAGCAGTACATTTGGCATTGTTGATGTGAGTTCTATTGGTGTCCTTTCCTATAGTTTTATATGCAGAAAAGAAATTTCAGAAGTTTACCTTGTGTGTGATCAATCTATTAAATTTACAATTTAAAAACCCTGATACTTTCTTAAACATTTAATTTCATGTCAGAATCTTGTTATTCACTTGTAAGACTAGTAAATTTTAGTAACCACTTTTAAAAAAAAAGATTATTTATTTGAGAGAAAGAGAGAGTACATGCACATGAGCAGGAGAAGGGACAGAGAGAGAGGAAGAGAATCTTCGGGACGCTCCTTGCTGATCACAGAACCCCACACGGGGCTTGATCCCAGGATCATGAGATCATGACCTGGGCTGAAATCAAGAGTTGGTGGCTCAATGGACTGAGCCACCCAGAAGTCCCTAAATAACCACTTTTAAGAGATCTTTGAATAATATTTAGAATTGCTTAAACATCTTCAACATTTCAAGTTACATTTGTAATTTTAATGTATTATATTTCCTCTTACGTACTTTAATTGTCTTCAAATAGATCCTGCCTGATTACTTAAATAACTCTTATAAATGTAGTAAATTAAATAGCTAAACAATGTAAACCTAACGTTCTCTCAGATGGCTTAACATTGTCTATACAATTAGTAATATTTCAAGTTGCAAACTATCTGTCTAAATACATGATCATATTTCACAGTCATATATTTCACATAACTGAAGTAATAAGACTTTCATTCTAATGATCTAAATTCTTGTTAAAATTACTAATATATAAAGCTTTAATATTTACTTTCCTTCCAAACATAAAAATATTAATTATAAGACTCCATTTCTCCTAAATCTTTAAATTCTGAATCCACCATATTCCTGTGGTTAATACATAACATACCTATTAAAAATAAAATCTAAGCCAATTCATTCATTCATTCAACAGTTATTTCTTTCATACCTGCTATGTACCAGGCACTGCTCTAGGTACTGGGTAAATCTTAATAAAAGAGCAAAAAAAAGCAAGTCTACATTCATGAAGCTTAAATTCTTAAGGGAGAGGAAAAGAATTAATATTATAAACTTAGCTTATAATTTATAGCATGGTAAGAGTGATTCAGCACTCATTATAATGGTTGCCATTAAAAAAAAAAACCAGAAAATAACAAGTATTATTGAAAATGTGAAGAAATTGAAACCTTTGTGTTCTCTTGGTGGGAATGTAAAATGGTATAGCCTCTGTGAAAAATAGCATGATGGTTTTTCAAAAGATAGAAATAAAATTGCCATATGACGCAGCAATTCTACTTCTAGGTATGTACTCAAAGGAATTGAAAGCCACGCCCTAAGGAGATCATTGCACAGCCATGTTACTCGCAGCCTTATTCACAAGAGCCAAGATATGGAAGCAACTCAAGTGTCCAATGACAGATGAATAGATAAGCAGGATGTACTATATACCCACAGTGAAATACTACTCAGTCTAAAAAAAAAGAAGGAAATTTGGACATATATAACAACATGGATGAACCTTGAGGACAGTATGCTAAATGAAATAGCCCAATCACAAAAAAAAAAAAAAAAAAAAATTGTATGATGCCACTTACATGAGGTACTTAATCAAAATCACAGAGACAGAAAGTAGAATGGTGGTTGCCAGAGTATGGGAGGAGGGGGAAATGTGGAGTTATTGTTTAGTGGGTATAGTTTCAGTTTGGCAAGAGAAAAAGAGCTTTGGAGACAGATGGCAATGATGGTCGCACAATATCAATGTACTTAATGACACTGAACTCCACAGTCAAAAATGGTTAAGATAGCAAATTTATGCTTTGTGTATTTCAGCATAATAAAAAAATCGGGGGGTGGGAGAAGGTGACAAATGGGGCCTAAAGCAATTTTAAATAGGATCTCCAGAGAACTGAATTACTTAAGCTCAGAGATGTGAGTAGGGCAGCAGATTTGGGTCTGCAGACATTTGAAAACTTTGGTCTCATTGTATCTCAGCCTCTATTTTTGATCACTAGGTCACTGGCTGCAAAATTCATATGGAGATTGGTCACAGCTTCCCAGTCCTGTTTTCCCTTCTACTCACAGAAGTATTTAAATCTTCTCCAGGCTAAAGCTTCAGAGAATTTTGCATCTGTTTAACTTTTAAGATATGTAAAGTTTTCCCTTGTGGGCGTGAAGAATTCTATCCCCATTTTTCAAGACCTCTAAACACTTTTGGATATTTAAAATGTTATCTGATAGACTTTCAGATATTTGCAGGTTTTGTTTGATTTGTGATTACATTTATGAGATCATTCTCCCTTCAGAAACACATGATTGATTTTCTCTCTGAATGCATGAAATACAGAAGTTGCCTGCCATTGTATTAATAGATGTTTTTCTTGAGAAAATCTATTTATGGAGTTTATACTCTCAATGACAATATTGCTTAGAAAATGGTACTTGAAATATATTTAAAATATTAATACTTCTGAAAAGTAATTACATTTGATTTATATAAAGAAAAGATTGAGAAATTTCACTATTTTATATTGAAGCAAAATCAATAACAGATTTTTAACTTGATCTGGCCAATTTCATTGGAGTGAGCACTACCTGCTTCCACCAATGGAACTTGATTTGAAAAACTGTCGGCACAAATTAACTTTATTTAATAACGAGAGTAAGCTTTTGATATTTTTAGGTGCATTTTTAAAGTCTGACAACTGATTCCCTATGTGACTTTAAGAAAAATACCAGACATACTTGATTAAAATGTGCTGACCACATTTTTAAAATGATATGATATAGAAAGTAAATTGACAAAAATCTAGAGTTCACATTAAATTATTCTGTGTGCCTATGAGTCATGTCATAAGCTGATTAAACCTCAAAGTTTTAAATGGAGACATGTATTTGTACAGTAGGCAGAACAAGACGTAAATTGCTCAAAGTTGCCAGAAGAAGGAAGTTGCCGGGGCTGGAAAAGCTTTTCCTAAGACTGGAGAGAGGACTAGGAAATGTGTGTTTGGGGGATAATTCAAACAGGGAAGTGACAAGGCCTTCTGAGGGAATAACTACTTGGTGCTCTGCCCCATCGGCTCTGCCAGTCTTTCTGGAATGTGTCAGCCATGCTCCAATCTAAAGAACTCTGCCCTTGCCCCATCTGGAGAGGACTTTCTTTTGTTTTTTAAATGTCATGTCAATTTTTTTGTTCTAATGTAATGTTTTCAGTGAAACCTTCTGTGGCAGACTGTATTTTTTCCAAAATGACACAGCAATATTTCCAGTCCCACAAGTTTTCCAGAACTTTGCCTCTCTCCAGTGAAGAGGCGGAATCTATCTCCCACTTTCCTGAAACTGGGCATGCCTTAGTAACTATCTCAATAAATAGAACAAAGCAAAATTGGCACTGTGTGACTTTGAGGCTATGCTACCAAGGATTTCTGCTTGGCTCTTTTTCTCTTTGGGGACTCAAGTCCTTGGAATCCAGCTACTATTTTGTGAGGCAGCCCAAGCCATGAGGAGAGGCCTTATCATGTGTAAATTTCAGCATTAACTGCCAATATTTGAAAGAGCAAGACTTTAGGTGATTCTAGCTCTTAGCCTGCAAGTATTCCAACTGAGACATTGTGGAACAGCTATTCCTGCCACACCCTATTCAAATTCTTGATTCACAAATCCTTAAGATAATAAGTAGTAGTTTCATACCACAGGTTTTGGGGTAATTTGTTACGTAGAGATAACTGTCAGTTATCAATAGGTCACATACGGTCTGTGGTAACTATTTATTATGGAGTTTCTGTCTATGTGAATCATTCGATTAAAAAATATGATAGAAAGTCATGAGACCATGCGAAGTACAGAGATTTATCAAGGAAGAGTTTGCTTGCTGTCCAATCAGTGTGCATTTAAAATTTCTTAGTTCAATGTCTGACCCATGTTAAAGTCACATTAAGTTAGCAGGTCAGCACTAGCCTGGTATTCCAATCTCTCAGAATCCCAAGAAAGAAATACTGCACCAGACAACAGAAGTGATCTACTACTTATTAGGCCATTCTCTTGCAACTGGGATCTATCACTGGGACTCTGAAATGATCTCAGAGGCATGAGTCCCAAAGACATTTGAAACATATTTTGACTTCAAGTATATGGTAGGAAGTCAGAGAATAGCTTAAGAGGAGAAAGTGGAGCCAAGCTCAAGCCCCTTGATGGTATGCACCTGGCAATCCCAAGCACTAGAATGGGACTTTGAAGGTTTCAAGGAGATTCAGGCACTGGAACTGGTATAGGGGCTCTGCTGGTCACCTTCTAAGTGCCACACAGAGAGTTAGAACACCTTCTGTAGACTCCTTATTTAAAATTTCTCCCTAGACTCCTAGCCCTCCTTATCTTTCCTCTGCTTCATTTTTCTATGTAGAACCTAAAACCATTTGACACACAAGATATTCATCTTTTCAGAAAAAAAAATAATGTCTGTTCGCTCCTTCTAAAATGTGAATTCCAAGAAGTTAGTCATTTTGTCTGTTTGTTCACACTTGTATCCCAGTCATGTCTGGAACATGGCACATATGCAGTAATAGCAGGTAGTGATATCTGTAAGAAGAAAATAAGAAAAAGTAAGAGCAGAGAGAAAAATTGGGGCAGAGTGCTACTTTATATAGGGTAGTCAGGAAAGTTATCTCTGATGATAGGACTTTTGAGAAGAAGGATGAATGAAAGGAAGCAGAGACCAAAGATGTTGGGGTGAAGAGCATTCCAGGCAGAGGGACTAAAACTATAAAGACCCTGAAGTGCCCAGTGTGCTTGGTGTGTTTAAGGAATAGATGAAGTTGACTGTGATTAAAGAAATGGAGGACAGTGAAAGGAAATGAAGTCGTGAGATCATCATGATCCAGAAAATAAAAAGCTTTCAAAACCAATCTAAGAAATTTGTATTTTACAGTGATTCAGTTCCATTGGAGGACCGTGAGCAAGAGATAGAATGATCAGTGGAAAGTGAGTGAGCAGGTAATGAGAAGACTGGCACAACTAGAAATAAGAGGACTTTTTAGGGAGGATATAATGGAAACACAAATGTGGGCAAAGCAATTATTTTTAGGAATGGCTGGGACGCCTGAGTGGCTCAGTCAGTTAAGCATCTGCCTTAGGTTCAGGTCATGACCTGAGGGTTCTGGGATTGAGCTCCACATTGGGTTCCTTGTTCAGCGAGGAGCATGCCTCTCCCTCTGCCTGCCACTCCCCTCCCCCTGCTTGTAAGCTCTCTCTCTCTCTGACAAATAAGTAAAATCTTTTTTAAAAATAATAAAATTAATTAATTAATTAAGGAATGTTTGGGAAAGAAAATCTTTCAATGAGCATTTATCAATTACAGTGTGTTTACTTATAGTATGCTAGGTATTAGAGATATAGAAGATAATAAAACACGATCAGAAAACTCACATTCAGTGGAAGAAAAAAACCCAAATTAAATAATGATAAGACCTTGTGCTCCTATAACTGTCATCACACATGATTGTAATTTCACTGATTATTTTTCTCACTGGAGTAAGAGGAACCCTAGGTAAAGGACCTAGCCTACTTCATCTTTCTTTCTTGTCTGTCTTTTTTGTTATCTCCAGCTCTGAATACAATGACTATGACATAATGGACACTATATATGTACTTTATATATGAATGAATATCAAATATCAAAGCAATGATGAAGATTTATATGGGTAGTATGAGAACCCGAGGGGAAGGGACACCAAATAAGATTTACCAGAGATGTGTTGAGCTGGTAGGAAGTAGGTTTGGCATTCCAGGAAAATAGGGCTCTGAGAATATTCTGAGAACAATTGGTTTGAGGTTCTAGAGTATGAATGGAGATGTGGCAACATAAATAAATAGGCGTGTGTCATATCAAGGTTGCACTTGTGAGCCCCCATAAGATCTATTTGACAGATGATGAAGTAACAGTCTCAGAAAAGGACTGGCATGTCCAGGCTGATGTGGTATAGCACTGATTTGGAGGATAGATGTGACTTGGATCGTGCCATCTTTAAGAAAGTCAGTCACTGGTTGCTTTGACAGAGAAGTGATAAAATGTTTTGTTGTCTGTTCATTTGGAGTTTTGGAGTGGAGGCAGACCAGAAGGCTGACATAGTGACCTCCCTTATTACCTACTCCCCCTCTACTTTTTATACTTATATTGGAGCCATTTGACTCCCACCTGCAGTCTTGCCCTTGCCCAGGGACTTGGGATTAAATCTGTCTATAGTCAGAGGTAATTAGGAAGAGAGATCTGAAAGCCCAGGAGACTAAAATCCAGGTCAGTCCTGTTGCTCCTCTCATTCTGGTTTCACACCTTAAATTTAGTCATCTGGCTTTTGCATTGTTTTTAAAATCAAGATTAAAGCTCTCCCATATGTCCGCCAGGACTGAGGCCATGTCTTATTATTACTAATTGCCTTGATTGCAGAGCTACCCATGGTCTGTATAATATTTCTATGTGAATTAGGAAAAGATATCTTCTCTGGGATGAAACAGCCAGAACTTAAGACTTACAGGATTGGAAGTTAGTCTTACTGACTGCCTTGTGGGATACTTCTGTGCTGTTCACAAATTGTGCAACTGTACATGCTGGTCCAGCCTGAATCCTGTGTTTTGCCACTGAACCTCAGCCTCACAACCTTCATCTTGTTACCAAGCCTCTACTACTGCATTGGCCACTTGCCTGGATCTTTACCCGTCATCTTCTCCCTGAAACCCAGCTGAGTAACTTCTGTCTGCTAAGACAGTTTAGGATTTGAGGGGTACAAAATGATTTTAATTATTATTTTCATTTTGGAGGAATATTTTTAGTTTTTTCAATTAGGCTTAGAAAATATATGTTGAGAGTTCAAATTACCTATCTTTCTTTTGTAAATTATTTACTCATGTTATTAGAAAATTAATATTTGGTTTTATTATATAGTTAATTTTCTTATCTATGATTGGATAAAATGTCTACTATTATATTTTTTAGTGCTGTCTATACTATAAATCAGTATTCTTATATTGTATATATCTATGTTCTGTCCCATTGTCTATACATGTATTGTTACACCAATGCAACATTGTGTTAATTACTTTAGCTTTAAAATATATATTTATATATATATGTGTATGTATATATTATCCTTTATTTTTTTAAATTTTTTAAAGATTTTATTTATTTATTCAAAGGAGAGAGAGAGAGAGAGACTGAGAGAGCAGGAGTGGGGAGGAGAAGGAGAAGCAGGCTCCCTGCTGAGCAGCTACCCCAAAGTGGGTCTCCATCCCAGGACCTAGGATCAGAACGCAAGCCAGAGGCAGATGCTTAACTGACTGAGCCACCCAGGTGCCCCTATATTATTCTTTATTTGTGCTATTTTTTGTTGGTCTGAAACTCTACTAGTTTGATTTTTTTTTTATGGCTACAAAATATTTCTTTTATGTAATGTTTATATGATACATCTTTTTCAATCCTCCTTTCCTTTTTTTTATATCCTCATATTTTATGTAAATCTCTTATAAGTAGCATATAGTTAGCTTTGTTATTGACCAATATAATAATCTTCATCTTTTAATTGGAGAAATTATTTTACTTTTATTTACATTAATAATTGATATGGTTTGGATTTAAGTCTATCACTCTGCTACTTGTTAAGTATTTATCTGTTTGCTTTGCATTCCCTTTCTCTCATTTTTGTCACTTAGTTGATTTAAGTTAAGTTATCTCAGCAAGATCCCTTCAGTAAGAAACAAATACCCTCAGAAATAGAGAACTTCTAACAAATATAAATCCATACCGTAAATGAAGCTGGATGTAAAAGGAACAGTCAGAGGTCTAAGGAGGTCGGAACTGGACAAACAACGGGTAAGCAGCTTTTAAGAAGACACAGTAAGTCTACTGAATCCCTGTGTTAGAAGGGCCTACATGATAGCTACAGAAGTGTCCAAGGATCAAGAGTGTGGTGAGTTGTTTTTGATTAATTCCTACAGTCATCAGGTATCTGTATTAGTCACTCTTATTTGCACATAAAACAACCTCATGGTATATCATATACCAAGAACTATTTATTCTCAGCCTTGAGACCATGTGGATCAGCCTCTATAGGCTCGGTTTCAGAGGTGATCCACTCAACTGATGTTCATTTTGAGGAGTAGTGACTACTTTGGGAGAGGTCAGAAGCACTCACTGAATATGTGTAAATAGACAAGGTCATTTCAGATCCCAATTTGAACTTGTACATGCTCACTTCCACCCATACTCCATTGACTAAAATGAGTCACAGGAAGAAGGTCAACTTCAAAAGTACAGGGAAGTGTCCTCCTTCTAAGGAGGTAAGAGGTTAAGAAAAAAATCTTTGCCAAACAAAAAGTTTAATCCATCTCAGGGCCTAGCTAGAAAATTTAAAAGCACCCCTCATTTTTTTCTGTACTTTTTGCTCATGTAGCAAAAAATGTCATCCTTGACCTTCTGTGCCTTTTATTTTGGTCTCCATTAACCTTTAAATGAAATCTGGAAAGCAGCTGGGTCTTTTTTTTTTTTTTTTCCCCTTTAATAAAGTCAGTTTGCAATAGCCTACTATATATTTTAGAACTTGAAAAAAATTCATATAAAATATTTGGCTCCTCTTCTCCTCCTACAACAGGGACTTCTGTAGTGCTCTTCAGATGCAATAAACATCTATTTTAGTAGGCGATTTCAGCTCAGTTCCATCAAATGAAATAGTCTGTTCTGGGGCTTTAGCATATTTGTAATTACAGTCTGAAATACTGCTTTGATATTGGTTCATATAGTGGGCATTAGAATAGTAGACATTCATAACATAAAGAATAATGCTTTAATCATTTTATTATTTTTAATATCAGATAAAAATAACAAATTCCCAATGTATTAGAAATATTATATAGAGAATAAGATGAAGGTACTTGCAAGAATGCACTCACATAAATCGTACTGCTTGCCAGATATAAATCACATAAATACAAGTTCTTCACACACAAGAGATACACAAATTAAAGGTAAGTAAGAGCAAGATACATATCCAAAAGCATAAATAGAGCAAATACCTGCAATCTACTGAATGTATGGAGCCAAACCAAAAATACCAGGGAAGGTGGCGGAATATGGGAGCAGCTCTTATCGGTGATGGGAGTGTCATCATTATCTAATATTCTCATATTGAAAAGATATTCAGATCAAGGGAATTCATCATAGGCACTTCAAAAGGAATAAAAGAACTGCAAAAAGCAATTTATGGTAATACTAAAAATGGCGTATTTTTAAAAACTCTGTGAAAAGGCTAAACAGTCTCAATGAGAGTTTTAATAGGTTTGCTTGACATGGAATGACAAAGCACCAGTGATGCTGGAAAGTCAGGCAGCAAAGATAGAGCACGACTGAACCACTGGCAGAAGATAAAAAAGAAATGAGAGACTTGGGAAAAAAAAAAAAAGAAGGAAAGAAAGACAAAGGAGGGGTTGGGAAGAAGGAAAGAAAGAAGGAAAGGCAGACAGGCAGGCAAGAAGGAGGGAGGGAGGGAGAGATGAAGAAAAGAAGGAAGAGAAAATCATCCAGGGCAATTGCCAGTTTTAACTCTCAAGTGTTCCTACAGGTGTATGCTTTGTTATTGTTTTTATTCTATAAGAATTTTTCTTTTTTGCTCTAAAAAAAATGCCCTAAAGATATATCCAAAATTTTTATGTGCTGCACTGGAAGTTTTCTTTGAACATTTAAACTCTTTATTGCCAGAAATAAAAGTCTATTTTTATGAAAATCTTTACCAAGTCTTCAGCAGAAATGAGGCTCTTACATTACCATACAGTTTCCCAAATCTTTTTGTGGCTGCTGTTCTGAGATGCTCAGTTTCTGTAAAACAAAGTCTTTTATTTCAAGATAATTTACATACATAAATTTGTAAAATATAATGTATTACAAAAAATTCTAGAAATTGCTTTCTTGTTCACCATTTATATAGCAGCATCCATTTTTTGAATGAGGACGATGCAATCCATGAGCAGCCTAGACTGTGGGGATGATCTATAGGGAACAACACAAGAGATTTGGGGCAGAATATTATTTGGTTGATATTCAAATTTTTTCCCTCCTGTTTACTTTTGAATACCAAATTTATGAAAGACAAACACTAAAGGTGCAAAGCATAGCTCATCCTCACTGGTGCCTTAATATCAGAATACAGGGGTCAGTGAACTTTCTTCTTACTGTTACCATCTTTTTTCAAAAACCATACTTCTTTGAAGGTTATCCACTTTGATTTACCACCTACTAACTTTCTTCATTTCTGTCATAAACCATTTCTGGGTCATTCTCCAATTATAGAAGACTTGAAATCTTAAACTTTTATACAGATCATCCTCAGAGTAAATGAATTGACCTCTCTGTTCTTTGCTCTCAACCTTGATTTTCTTCCTCTGCCCTCATCTTTGTCACCCATTCCCATCATTCTGCCCTACCTTGAGACTCTTATGACAAGGAGCTGCACCATCACAGAAATTTCTGTTCCAAATAGCCCACACTCTGACCTGTTCATCTAGCTTTGGTAGCTTTTACCAGTTCAATTACTTCAAAAATCAAATCTGCTCCAATTCTTTCCTCTCAGCCAATGTACATTTTCAATATCACTATTCCCTCCTTTTTTCAATTTCTTCTTTACTTATTGACCGTGGTCATCATATCACTTCAATGCAAACACCCCCAAATCATTTGTGTTCTCTCTGTTACAAACACTAGGAAAAAATCCCATCATTTGTTGAATTCAGCTATCTACCTTTGCTCATTATAGAAGAAAAGAATATTTACTCACATAACTTGTGATTGAATATTCTCTAAAAATAGTGAAGGAAGCCTTCAAACAGGCATTCAAAAGTGCCCAGCGATCTTACTATGGTTGGCTAGAAAGGTTCACTTTCACTCTTTCTACAATGACTAGTTTATACCTTCTCTCTTCAAATTCCTGATACCCCTTTCTTACACACTTGAGCTATACCCTCGTGTTTTATTTTATTGTAAAAATACTCAAAACTGAACATAATCAGTACATTAATAAAGTAGCATCCATCCATACTCATATTGTCTATATCTTCCTTCTTGCCACAAGAGAGTGAGTGTTTTTATTTCCCCAGACATGTCAACCCTACCATGATGCTCTGTGTCCTGTCTCCACTTCCTTTCCTTCTTTCTCCAAGAGCAATTTCTTCCTAATGACTGGACCCTTTGTATTTTCTCTAGTACATTTCTTCTACCTTAGCATTAATTACCTTTCCTGGCTCCACATTCTTTTCTGCCTTCCATCCTGTCTGTTTGCCCCTTAACTTTGTATATATATATATATATTTTAAGATTTTATTTATTTATCAGAGTGAGGGGGAGAGAGCGAGCACAGGCAGACAGAATGGCAGGCAGAGGCAGAGGGAGATGCAGGCTCCCTGCCGAGCAAGGAGCCCAATGTGGGACTCGATTACAGGACGCTGGGATTATGACCTGAGCCGAAGGCAGCTGCTTACCCAACTGAGCCACCCAGGCATCCCAACTTTCTATATTTTTATTTCCTTCTTTCCCGATTATTCATGAAGCTACTCAAATCAAGATTCTATTCCCAACAAATTTATTGATATTGTTTTTGTAAAAGTCTCAAATAGTTTTCCAGTTACTAAATTCAATAGACTATTCATTAAACATCTTGCTTGGGCTCTCAGCAGTATTGGAAATCATTGACCAATCTTTGCTCCTTGAAATAATTTATTTTCTGCATCTAGGACAAAGCTATCTTTTGTTTTCCACTTCACAGGCAGACTCAAGATCCTTTACAGATTTCAACTTCTCTAACAAAGCTCTAATATTGGAGTTCTCAAAGCTGAAACTTGATCCTAGTTCTCATCTCTAAACACCCTCTTTCTTTAAGTGATATCTAGTTGCATAGCTTTAAAAACATATTAACATGTAATATTAACTTCTACATTTAGATATCTTCTCCCAACCTGTCCTCTGAACTCTAGACTCCTATCTAACTGCCCACCTGGGATCTCCACTATGTAATGTATTAGTTGTTATAACACTAGTTATTATATATGTATATATATATATTATATATATATAAAACAACATTAGTTGTTACAACTCATGAACACATACATAGTTTTCAAATTTTAGTGGCTTAATATAATAACACAAAATTTACTTCTCACCCATTCACATAAACAGTGCAGTTTGGAGGGTTCCTAAAGCATCCTTCCTTCTGGTAATGAGGTAGGACCCATCCTTCTTTATTATGTTTTTACCCTCGTCCTTAGATTCAGAAGGGCTGAAGACATTCTGCATGCAGTTGAAAGCGTATGCAGATGAACTAAGATGATATTTTCTGTCCGGAATGACACACAAGCCATTTCCTTTTATTCTACTGGGAAGAATGAATCACATGGACTCTTGTGGATGCAATGTGAGCTGGGAAATAATATCCCTAGTTGAAAAGCTGCTCACCATCAATGATAACAGTGAGCTAAGGGGAGTATGAATCTTTGATATACAGTTAACTATCTCTACCACAATCTGGTTTTTTTTTTTTTTTGACACCAAATAAGCAACCAAAGCTTTTTTCTCCTACCAAAAAAAAAAAAAAAAAAAAAAAAAAAAATACAGTGGACCTTTGAACAACAGGGGTTTAAACTGCATAGGTTGACTTATTTGTGGATTGTTTTCGATAAATACTGTACAGCTGTGTAAATGTGTTTTCTCTTCCTAATGGTTCTCCTGACATTCTCTTTTCTCTAGCTTACTTTATTCTGAGAATACATATATAATACATATCACATATAAAATATGTGTTAATCGACTGCTAATGTTAGCAGTAAAGCTTTTGTCAACAGTAGACTCTTAGTAGCTAATTTTTTCGTGTGTTAAAAGTTATATGTGGATTTTCAACTACAGGATATCAACATCCCCACCCCTGTGTTGCCCAAGGGTCAACTGTATAAGCGTCTTATCTTTGAGGGATGAAACCAAAAGTTTCAACCAGCTGCCACATCCAGCTAAGAATTTGGCCTGAGTGATGAATGATTCTTGCCAGCAGGGGTGGATATGGTTCCTTGCACTCTGGCAACACATGAACTAAAAAAGGAAGACTCTGTCTATTTAATCCTCCACCCCGACAACATCCAAAACATAGTGCTGCAGCAGACCAAACCAAAACAAACCAAACATAAAAACCCCCAAAACAAACAAACAAAAAGCAACAAAACCACACATTCTGAAAACATAAGTATCTGGGAAAGCTTCTTTACACCAACCAAGGGAGAACTGTTTTCCTCTACTGTGCATATAACGTTACTCCTGGTCACCAAATATGTGGGTTTTTTTCCCCGTACTGACCAATTTTCTGACACCAGCTCGGGGTCCACTATTTAATTCAGTTCTGACACTATCACTCTGGAGGTCCCACAGATGAAGGACTCAGTCCCACAAGAGTGCCCCCAACTTTAGATGCCAATTGAGAGTTCTAGATTGTTTGTTACAGCTATAAATTAGGGTTCTAATGACCATCTCCTCCAGTTCAATAACTTGTTAGGATGACTCAAAAAATTCAGACAAATACTTACTTGTATTTGCCAGTTTATTTGTATTAAAGGATATGGTAAATGATACACATGAATAGCCAGATGAAGAGATACATAGGATGAGGTCCAGAAATTCGGGATCTTCTATCCTTAGCATTGAGGGTACACCCATCTCCAGGCTCATGGATGTGTTCACCAACCTACAATCTCTCCAAACCCTGTTCTTTAGGAATTTTTTTTTTAAAGATTTTATGTATTTATTTGACAGAGAGAGAGATCACAAGTAGGCAGAGAGACAGGCAGAGAGAGAAGGGGAAGCAGGCTCCCTGCTGGGCAGAGAGCCCAATGTGGGGCTGTATCCCAGGACCCTGGGATCATGACCTGAGCCGAAGGCAGAGGCCCACCCAGGCGCCCCTCTTTAGGAATTTTTTTTTTAATTTTTTATTTTTTATAAACATATATTTTTATCCCTAGGGGTACAGGTCTGTGAATCACCAGGTTTACACACTTCACAGCACTCACCAAAGCACATACCCTCCCCAATGTCCATAATCCCACCCCTTTCTCCCCTCTTTAGGAATTTTTATGGAGTCTTCACCACATAGGCACAATTGATTAACTTAATCTCTAGCTCTTCTACCCTCCCTAGAGGATAGGAGAGGGAGCTGAAAGTTATAACCTTCTAATTAACCTTGATCTTTCTGATGATCAGCCCCTCATTCAGAGACCCATCAAGTGTCATTTCACTAAAACAAAAGACAATCCTATCACCAATGAAATTTCAAAGGATTTAGGAGCTCTGTCTAAGATGTTCCTGTTATCTCCCAACCCTCAGGAAATTACAAAGATTTTAGCAGCTGTGGCCAGGACTTGGGGATGAAAACTAGAATATAAATTTCTTATTATTATCACCATGCCACAGTAAGCATTACAGACATAACGGTTACTTGTCCTCAGAACTGATGGAAACCTGAAGGCAGGCACTGTGAATTCCTTTACCCAGGTAGAGAGAAGTTTCTTATTTAGGCTCTGATTCTGCTTTCTAGATGGAGCTCTTTTGTTCGTTGTTCTCAATGGCCCCTGTTACCGTGGCCCAGAATTATTTTCTGGAGTATTCTGTTTTGTTCATTATCTTTTTTTTTAAAGGATTTTATTTATTTACTTGACAGAAAGAGATCACAAGTAGACAGAGACAGGCAGAGAGAGAGGAGGAAGCAGGCTCTCTGCTCAGTCGCCGCCCCTGTTTCGTTCATTATCTTGATGGTCTTATTTGAAGTGGATTTTGGAATATGTGCCTTTCTTGGTGGTGAACTTTTTGCAACTGTACTCATATTAATGCAAGTTTGGAAGCCCAGTGGTTGTTGAAAGTGCAATGAGTCAAAAGTAGGCTGCTGGTTTCTTTGGCAGTATGTTTTCAAAATATTGTAAGCTTCTGATCTTTTCGTCTCCAGTTCCATGTGACATAATAATATAAAATTTTCTTTCTTAGATATTAGTTCTTAGGCCAGCTTTTTTTTTTTTTTTTTTTTTTTTTCTGTTGAATGCTTCTCTCTTTTGATTGTGACTATGTTGAGACCATCTGGATATTCCTGTATGGCAAATTCATATTTTGAATGAACTGCCACTGTTCAAGCTTTTTTAGTTGTAAGACTAGTGTCTGTTGCAGTAATTTTTCTCCCACCGTAAAAGGTCTAAATGCCGGGGAGTCTGGGTGGCTCAGTCATTAAGCCTCTGCCTTTGGCTCAGGTCATGGTCCCAGAGTCCTGGATCCAGCCCCACATCGGGCTCCCTGCTTGGCCGGGAGCCTGCTTCTCCCTCTCTCACTCCCCTTGCTTGTGTTCCCTCTCCTGCTGTGTCTCTCTCTGCCAAATAAATAAATAAAATCTTTTAAAAAAAAGTCTAAATGTCTAGACTGTTCACTTTAAATTTTGCTTGCAAACTGGACCATTCTCATTTGAACTAATACCTTTCTTCTAATGCCATACAAACACAGCCAATAACAACCAACCCACATTACTAACATGCCATCCTAATTATTTTCTGCTAGAGCAGAGATTCTTAGTCTTTTTTTTTTTTTAATAGATTCTTAGTCTTTTTGCCATGGTTGCCTTTGGCAATCTATGGAATCCTTTTGACTCCTTCTCAGAATTTTAAATATATAAAGGAAAATACTGAAGATCAAAAAGAAAATAAACAATATAGAAATACAGCTATTAAAATATGGAAAAATTATGGTAATATGTGTTACTTTAATAACACATCTAATAAGACAATACATTTAAAGTAAAGACAAAGTAAAGCTGATTTTTAAAAAGTATCAGTGTGAGCTGTCATTAGATGGCTAACATAAAAGCATTAAACAGCAGGCTGGTGTCTGATTCCTCTTCTTCTACATGTAGGAAACAATTTGTGTTTCACTGGAGACTACCCACTGCCTATATACAAAATATCCTTCCAGGTTATCTGATTCTAGCTTTTCATTTTCTTTTAGTTATTTGATAATTCTTAAATTGTAGTAAATGATAACCATGCACATTCTGTCTTGTCTGGTAGAGATTTAATTGGCTATTTCAACATCTCTCCTCTCCTTATAAAAATGGTCCTGGCTCTACAATGTACTTCAGCATTTCTTTTACTTCATGTGCTTTTTTTGTGTGTGTATGTGTATGTGCTTTTCCTTCGAGCTCGTTGTAACCTCTGAGGGAATGTTTCTCTTATTCAATGAATAGAATAAAATCTTTAACAAGTTCTCATTCTTGAGTCTGTAGGAACATCATGATTTTAGCTTTTTCTGACAATTATCTTTTAACACATATAATGATCAACAAATGATTTTAGATAGGATATGTATGTCCTGTCATGAATGTCTGTGTCACAAATAATTACATCCAACTTACAAGATAAAGAGTTGCCTGGTGGTCACATGGGGGGGGGGGTCCATGGAAAGAGAGACACTGGCTCCTTGTCCAGGAAGTGACACATGTCATCATATCTCACATTCTGTTGTTCAGAACTAGTGACATGGCCTCACCTAAATGAACAGTAGCGAGGAAATTAATCCCTGACTGGGTAGCTATTTACCCCAAACAACTCACATTATAGAATGAGAGCAAGAATGTTTCATGGACAATTAATATCTTACACAGAATTATATAGTGGATAATAGTGCTCATTGTCATGTGGCATTAGTAGACCTCTCACACGTAAATATTCCATATGAGAATTCATGACATCTGCATGAAAACAAATGTTTCAAGGTTGGCAAGTATCTTTTTCATACAGGGACTTCTCATTTTTTATCTTTTTAAAAAAGTAATTTTGTCCTGTTTCACTCACTATTGAAGCATTAAAAACTTTCTATTATGTTTCAGTGTAAAGCGATTAGTCAGAAAAAGGTATGTCAAATTCTTAATAAACTTAATTATAGAGTAAACTTATGACAACAAAGCCAACTATGAAATACACATAATCTTTGCAGCTTTATTTTTAAAGAAATCTTCCAAACCATGAAAGAGAGTGAATGCAGGTTGCATATCATCATTCCGAACAATAGTTGAGAATTATGTAAGGAAAGTTTTCCTATCCTGATTTTCCCCCCAATATTTTAGGTAGTTCTGTTTTCCTATTTGCATATGCTTGTAGGGAATGTACTATTCTCATTAAAGTTGCACTAAATGCTAGTCCCTACTTAGAAAGTTGAGTTTAAATAAATTTATATGTAATTGTTGTTATATTTGAAATTTGAAGTTTGGAATTTTACTTTGAAAGTTATTTATCATAAACTGGAATATAAAAGAATACATTTGTGTATTTGTATACCTAGCAAAAGATATCACAGTTTACAATCCTTTCCACAAATTCTCTTAAAAGGACTACATCATGAATTTTTCTTTCTAACAATGTATGTTAAAATTGAAACAATGGGTCCAAAATGTAGTCATTTGTGCTAAACCCCACATCAGTAAATAATACCTAACTTAATTGGATTTCAGCCTATCCCAGGAATGTGACCTTTAACCACTGAGTTAGGAATTACCTGGTCAGCACTAATGAGGTAATTGGCTTGATAGATCCCATCTACCCCACAAATGAAAGTGACTTTGCCTAAAACAATCCACTAATTTTTAGAAATTTCCTTTATCTGTCACTTCTGCTTATAAAACCCTTCCCTTTCATATAGCTCCTCAGAGCTCCTTTCTATCTGCTAAGATGGGCTGCTACTTCATTTACGAATCATTAGTAAAGCCAATTACATTTTCAAATTCACTCAGTTGAATTTTGTTTTCTAACATATATAGTTTGGAGACTACCTAAAATCAGGTCTTCCCAAGTGTGTTTAATGGACACTAGTTTTTCAAAGTGATCATAGGTAAAATGTTTAAAAAGAAAGTTATTGTAGTAAATTTGCACGTCAATGACTTATAGTCAAGTATGTTTCTTTGCTAAAAAACTTTTTAGAGCTTTAATGTATTACCATTTATTGGGAAGCATCAATAGTCTTTCCAAATAGTCTTTCCAAATTTATTTAATTGTAGTTCCTTTATTTGTCATGACACTATTAGCATTATTCGTGATCTGGGAAGGATTTAGCATTTAGGGAAATGCTTTGAGTTGGGGGTCTTATTCTTGGATTCCTCATGAACACCATTCACATATGTTTAGAGGATATCATAAGGAAACTAAACTAATCCAAGAACATCTGGATTCCATAGAGTATGGCTGCAAGAAGGGTCCTGTGCTTATGCTTTACTAATCAGATTGATAAATTGCAACAGAATGTTAACTTATTTCCCTTCTCCTATCATGTGGAAAATGTTGCTAATGAAACAACCAGTTATCAGGGTTTATTGCAATATTTTCATATTTATTTCCTCCAAAACAAAGGACCTGTATTGACCAGCCACTTAAGGCTATCATGGACAACTCCAACAATTCTGAATATTTATTGTTTTTTTAGATGATAGGGACTTTTTAAAACACAAATTTCTTTTGAAATTCGATCACAAAAGTATTTTTTAAAAAATAGCTAGTATTACTCTGAACTAATCTCAATTTAAATATATACATTACTTTCAATATTTTAATTTAATTCTTACAACTACCTTACTTATATATTCATGTTATAAATGACAAAGATAAGGCACAGAAAGGTTTTTAAACTTTTTCTTGAGTCATGCCACACTATAGTAAGTGATAGAATTTGAACCCAGGATCCAGATAATTTTTAATCAGTGTTGAATAATGCTTACATGGAGAAATGAGATTCATTTATACCCTGTCCAAAATAACCATATCTAGAAAGATCTTGCTACTTGGTTGAAACTTTAGAAATTATCATTATTAATATATAAAAATATTTGAAAAGTGACAATTTTACATGTTTGACCTCATGGCAAAGAAAAGTAGTGAGATGCCAATGTAGTTAAGTATTTATTGAGTACACATAATATATTAGAAGTACACATAAAATTACTAGAAGTTGCAGATCCACAGGTGAGCCAAAAAGACTCAGACCTTAATTTAAAAGTAAACTAAATTATCCCAAAGACTGAATACATAATTAAAAAATGACTTAAATGCTAAGAAAGAAGAAAATGTGGTTCTGAGAGGATGCAACAAAGGGATCTGACTGGTTCTGGGGGTGGAACTGGGAAGACTTGCCTGAGGGAATTGAAATCTAAAGGTTGAATAGGAATGAATAACGCTCTGGGTGTGGTGCAGAGGATGGGAAGAAGAAGAAAAAAAGGGAAGGAATCAGAAAGGAGGGAAGACGGGAAGAAATAAAAGGGTGGAGTATAAGGGTGGAGAAAAGCTTTCTGGGCAAAACCAATAGCATGGGTGCAGATTTGGAGTTCAGGAATATACATGCTGTGTTTGAGAGACTGAAGAAAGACCAGTATTCCTAGAGTGTGGAAAACTTCCAGAAGAGGAAGTATGAGACCAGTTAGAGATGTGGGATTTTACCAGAAGAGCCATGGGAAATTAATAAAATGATTTAGTAATATGATTAAATGTACATTGTTACCAAATTATAGATGGATCCTATAAATACACTCTGCAGACTATTGGAAAAGTAACAAAAGGTCCACTTCATTCCAGATGAAAAACTCAAAATAAATTTTAAAAATGTATCTTGAAGTTGGAATACATATAAATCTTTGCATCCACATAGAGTAAATTTATTCTAGGTTCTATAAATAGACATTTGTGTGATACACAGTAATCAAATCAAAGTGTTATTAAATTACATTTAGGAATAGATTTTTAAAAATTTGCTTGGCTCAATAAAAGAAATTTACATGGCTCTCATGCAAATATAAAATGAACACAGGTCAAAGATATTTAACTAAACTGCTGATGAAATCAGTAAAGTGTTACAATCAATTTCAAAAGAAAATTTAAAGAACGATACATTGATGTGGAATTTAAGAAAAAAAATAAAGATGCAAATGGATAAAAAGAAAGAGGAAGGCAAACCAAGAAAGAGACTCTTAACTATAGAGAACAAACTGATGAGCGGGGGAGGGGAATGGTGAACTAGGTGATGGGGATTTAGGCGTGTACTGGTTGTGATGAGCACCAGGTGATGTATGGAAGTGTGACTCAGTGTATTGTACACTTGAAATGAATATCACACTGTATGTTAATTGAAATTTAAATAAAAGCTTTTAAAAAGTAAAGAACCATATATACATAGGCAAGTAATACTGAAATAATTTTACAAATAGATGAACAACAGGTCTATCCTCAAGTAATAATTCCACACCTAACACAACAAGTTTGTACTTCCATGGGGAAGAGTTTTTGCATTGTTGTAACTTACCAGTTGCAAGGTTGTAAAAATAGTGTAAAGAAAATGAAGGAGTGAAAAAACCTGAAAGGGTATGCTAGAAGAATACATTTTTGGTCAATTTCAAAGTCTTTCAGAATTTTTCCTGCATATATATAAATATACATTTTGTGGCCTCTAAAAAGGCTGCTCTAATATTGGTCTAAAAAATGCTACTATACCCTATAATAGATTTGACCTAAAATCAATGCCATTATTTCTGGCAATGCTCTATGGGCTCCTGGAGCACTTCTTTATTCTTGATGTAGGTCAGCTTCAGAACCTATGAATCCAGATGGATTTCAGTCACATGAGACCCTGAACAGAGAGAATCCAGCCACATGACGTGGGACTCTTAACCCAGGGAAACTGTGAGATAATAAATTTGTGTTGTTTAAGCCAGTAAATTTGTGGTAAATTTTTACACAGAATACAAAACTAACATAAATATATATTGTACAATTCAATTCAAATGGAGTTCAAAATGAGGTAAAACCAAACCATGGTGTTCCAGATTAACATCAGACTACCTCGGGGTACCTGGGTGGCTCAGATGCTGAAGTGTCTGCCTTCAGGTCATGTCATGATCTCCAGGTCCTGGGATTGAGCCCCATGTGGGGCTCCCAGCTCAGCCAGGAGCATGCCTCTCCCTCTGCCTCTGCCTGGTTTGTGTTCTCTCTCTCTCTCTCTCTCAATGAATAAATAAAATCTTAAAAAAAAAAAAAAAAGAAAAAAAGAAAAAGAAAGAAAAGATTGGAGCTACCTCTGGGAAGTGAGAGGCAGGTAGCAATTGGGTGGGGGTATGAAGGGGCTTCTGGATTCTAACAGTGCTCTAGTTCTTGATCTCAGCAGGTGTGCTCATTTTGTGGAAATTCATTAAGCTGTACACTTGGGATTTCTGTACTTTTCTGCATGTATAGTTCGGTTAAATACTCTAGAAGAAAAATATGATTTAGCCTTCCTTTGGGTTTATATTTCTGATTCTATTGCAAAAAAAGACTGATAATATTAACATAAATTGAACAATGCGCTGTGCATATTTCTAAGAACTTCATATGAATTAACATGTTTTTTAATCTTAGTTTTGGTTTTCACACCCTTTTTAAGATAGAAATTTGTTAACTTCAGAGAGTCAAATGCTAAAGTACTTGCCCTTTGGAGTGTACTTGAATCTTGTTTAAAAGTCTTTCCCTGCCTTGTAAAGCTTTCAGAGTTAAAGCAGAATCAATTAAACTGCTTTGAACAAATGTTTTCCACATAATTAATTTAACATATTCTATTTGTTTTAAAGATAAGTATGAAGTCTAGTGTGTATAAGTTTCCTACCCCACACAGACACCTGTATTAATGAACATTTCATTAATTATATTGAACCTAATTTATTTACTGTGACAAGCAACATCACTTCTCAGTCCTAACATATCAGGAACCTATTATAAGACTATTCTTGGTCACAAGAAAGAGATAAATTTTTTTTAAAGATTTTTATTTGTTTATTTGACCAAGAGAGCGAGAGACAACAAGCAGGCAGAGCAATAGACGGAGAAGGAGAAGAAGGCTCCCCAGTGAGCAGGGAGCCCTATGCTGGGCTCAATCCCAGGACCCTGGGATCATGACCTGAGCTGAAGACAGTCGCTTAACCAACTGAGCCACTCATGCACCCCGAGGCAATATTTCTTTATTGGGATTTTTCTTCTAGATCAAACAGAAAGATGTCATTTGCATTTCTCCAACAGGCCTCAAGTATGAAGTTATGATAGCTTGCACCCATCATTTTTGTGTGGCTTACAGTTTTTACTCTTCTTAAACAAAAACAAAAGCTGACTTCTCTTTCAAAAATCATTAAGTATATAGTCCTGAAATGATCTTTAAACAACCACTTGTAGGTGCACAATCTATATCAGAGAGAACATAAAATGGTTATTTCTGAGTGGACTCTGACACCAGTCTCTATAATGACTTATTTCTTATTCATAGATAGCATAAAAATCATGTCATTTATAATTATATGATGCAGAAGGAATGTAGATGCTTCAGGAAAAAATTCTTACACATGCCTTTGTCAACATTCATTAGTTAAATATGATGTTCACTTAAATATAATAATAAATTATTTAAGAATAATATAGTAAAGATGAGATATATGACATTATCAAAGATGCTCATTCTATGAAAATATGCAGACTATTTCTACTGTGGAACCAAGAGGAAAAAATAAAACCTATAAACATAAAAGGAAGACTTTTTTTTGTCTTACTTATTACATTAGTTAGAAGTATGTTAACAGTTCTAATTTTTTCCTAAGAGACTATTGTCTAAAATCATTGTGTGTTTTTTGCATAAATGATGAAATAATTTTTCTTAGTGATCATTATCATTTTTTCATTACAGACTGGGTTTAAATGCTCTCCCCAGTTTGGCATTTCAAACAATTTTAATTACATTTATTAAGATTTTGAATAAATAGTATATTCTTTTGATTTAAAATTAAAAAAATACAGAAGTGAGCACAGAGAAAAATCACCCTCCTACTTTTGTCTCCAAGACCCCAATTCTCTTCCCTCTAAGCAATATAGGCATCATTTTCTTTTAAGCCTTGGAAGAAATATTTTATGCATACACAAAGCAAATATGTACAAATTATATATGTGTGTATATTTTTTTCCTTGTTACTCAGAAGAGATCAAGCTGTTTTTAACACTTAGAGACAATAAACTCTTTAAGATGAGATGTTTGTATCTGACTCATCTGTGTGATCTCTCCAGCACGTGGGTATATATATAATTCCCCCTCCCTTTCTTTTATGCACATGGTGACACATATGCCCGTTCTGCACTACTTTTTTTTTTTTTAAGATAACAATATGTTTTTCCAGTTTTATTGAGAAATACCTGATAGATGTCACTACATAAGTTAAGGTGCCCTGTAGCTTGATGGTTTGATTTATGTATATTGTGAAATGATTACCAAAATAGGTTCAACTAACATCTACCTTCTCATGTAGATATAATTTTAAAAAATGAAAGAAAGAAGAAGAAAGGAAAAAAGAAAGAAGAAGAAAGGAAAAAAAATTTCTCCTTGTGATGAGAACTCTTAAAATTTACTCTTTTAACAACTATATATCATAGAGCAATGTTAGCTATAGCCCTCATGCTGGACATGACATTCCTAGTATTTATGTATCTTATAACTAGAAGTCTGTTCTTTTTGACCACTTTTTCTAGTTCCCCCTCCCCCTCCCACCTCTGATAGCCACAAGTTTAATCTCTTTTTTATGACTTTAGTTTTTTCCATTTTTTTTTTTAGATTCCACATATAAATGAAATCATATGGTATTTGTCTTTTACTGCCTGATTTCTTTCACTTTTATAATGCCTTCAAGTTCTATCCATGTTGCAAATAGCAGGATTTTCTCATTTTTTATGGATTAATATTCCATTATGTATGTACATCACAACTTCTTTCTCCAACCATACAACGATGGATGCTTAGGTTTTTTTCCACATCTCAGCTATTGTAAATAATGCTTCTATGACCATGGGATTGCAGTTATTTTTTTCAAGTTAGTGTTTTTGTTACCTTTGGATATATTCCCAGAAGAGGCATTGATGGATCATATGGTAGTTCTCTTTTTCATGTTTTGAACATCTTCTATACTGTTTTCCATAGTGGAAAAGCATTTCTTGTAGTGAGTTCCATATCAGTACCTAAAGTACTTCCTTATCCCTTTTCATCGTGATATAATGTTCCACTGCATGTAACATTTCACGTATATATAAATTTTTTCACCTTATCTCCTCTACATTCATATGAGGGTTTTGCCTGATAGTTTCTCATTAAAATGTGCATGTGGTCATCAAAAATGACTAACTTCAACTGAGCACTTAGAATGGTTTGGGCACCATATAAAATGCTTTACATTAAATTCTCAAGCTAACTCTGTGAGAGCAGTACTTTTTTTATTCCTACTTCACAGATGAAGAAAACAGGAGGTTGACTAATTTGTCTAAAGTGAGAAAATGAGTAAGTGAAAGATTCAGAATCTGACTGCTGCTCTGTGTATCTTCAAAACTCTATAACAGAAAATAATTACATAGATATTTACTAACAATCTCTATGTATTCAGTGTGCTGAGGGAGATCACACAGATACATCAGACACAGACTCTTAACTTGAGGAGCTTATTGTTGGTAAGTGTTACAAACAGACTGAGTGGCTCAGTTGGTTAAATGTCTGCCTTCTGCTCAGGTCATGATCCCCAGGTCCTAGGATCAAGCCCTAGGTTGGATTTCCTGCTCAGTGGGGATCCTGCTACTCCCTCTCCTTTTGTCTCTCTCTTGTGCTTGTAGACTCTCTCTCTCTCCCTCTCAAAACAAATAAATAAAACTTAAGAAAAAAAGGCTGATCATTTCTGAAAAATGTTAAGTCAGTCAATTATAGCAGATTTCAGTAAAGTGACATGTCGGTAACAAAAATGTTTTGTGCACACAAATTACAGTTTAAAATCACATTCTCTATTTTAAGTTCCATAATTCAACTAAAGAGTACCAAATCTAGAAAGAATTAATTACAATATCCAATAAAATTCTAAATCTGCTTTTGATGCAATCATAGTAGTGTATAAACTTAATACCTAAATTTCAAAGATTAACACTTTTTAGAGGTGAACCAGAAAACATCTCAAAATCATTAATTATATAGCTAGAAAAAGATCTTCCAACAAAGGAAAATTTGAAACAAATATTAAGAAAACGAATGGCTTGAGAAGAATCCTGAAAATGGCTTGCCTGTTTCTAGGATAGAAGTTAAACTTAATTTGATTATTGGATTTTGGAAATTTCTGTTTTATTTTTTTCACTGCTAGTTTTTTCAGAACAAAGATTAGAAGTGTCAAAAATGACACATAACAGACATACCTTCCAAATGTTGGGGTTTATGTAGGAATGGAAAATGATATGAAGAAACTGGCTTCCAAATCTGTAGCCCAGTTTTGTAAGTTAAAAAAGAAAGAGAAAAAGAAAAACAGTTGTAGTAAGAACAGGAAATATTGTTTATAGAGAGACACTTGCATCCAAAATGTACTCTTTGCAATTAAATGACTCTTTTCACTCTAGTTCCTCAGCTGCCCTTGAATTTACACTCCATTTACCCATCACAGTCCTTCTCTAATATCTCCTATAACTTGCTTACTGAAGGGGCACCTGGGGCTCAGTCGGTTAACTATCTGCCTTTGGCTCAGGTCATAGTCCCAGAGTTCTGGTTTCCAGTCCCGGCTGGGCTCTCTGTTCAACAGTTGGAGCCTGGTTCTCCCTCTCTCTCTGTCTGACGCTCTCAGTGCTTGCGCTCTTCCTCAATCTCTGTCAAACAAATAAATAGAATCTGGAAAAATAATAATGTTTCAGTATAGGTTAAAGAATAATATATTTCTAAATGTATACATTTCTATTTCAAAAAAACAAGGAAGGAAACAAAAAGTTATTTGTACATTTATGGTAGCATTACTTTTTAAAATAATAATCATGATTTTTAAGATAATTTTAAAATTATGATTCTTAGTAGCTATTACTTGTTACTTTTTCACATTTAAATGAAGAACACATTTTTTTCCATTGATTAAGACGAACAAGTTTCATGGTATAAAACATTGCCTATTTCTTGATAAAATTGAGTTTCACCAAGTCTCTGAAAATCTTTTTTTGTTGTTGAAGGATGTTTGCCTTGGGGATTATAGTATCTCTTCCTTTTTATTTTAGAAAAGAAGCATGACTTGGTCTGACGTGTGTTACAATATGATCACAACCCTTGGGAAATTAGATGATTTTCTGGAAACATCACTAAAGAATACTGACTGAAACTATTACTGTCTGACATATGAGTTGCTCTATACACCAAGGCTAAAAACTGTCAGAACGAACAAAGACCAAGATGAGTATCTTTAGCTAGTTGCTCAAACTAGTCCAGTCACTGATGACTCAGACACATCTGCCAAAATGCATAAGCTTATTACCATTTTGGAGCTTCAACAGTCTCATGAAAAATGAAACACACACACACACACACACACACACACACCAAGATCAGATAATGAAGGCATCATCCAGGATTAGGATTCTGTGACGTATCTGTTATCAACATGACAGGAAAATACAGATGCTTCAGCCAACATCAAGATTGAGAAGAAAAACAGAAAGGAAAAATCCAAAACTATGAAGAAACGAAAGAAAATTGTAAAGCCGAAGTGCTGTATGATGCCCTCACTGAAGAAAGAGAGGTAAAGGAAAATGGCAGCAACACGTTTAGTTAACAGATGTAATGGCCAGAATGGCCTAGTAGTGAAAACATGAGGTCTTCAGATCCAGCTGTCTCCATTAGAATCACAACTTTGCCTTTCTAGCTATGTGGTCTTGGAAAAGTGACTTAGCCTCTCTATCTTTCAGTTTCATTATCTATAAATAGCGGCAGACAGTGCCTGCCACAAAGGAACACTCTAATATTAATTTTATCAATATTATTAAATGGGTCATACAGTTAATATCCAAAGTTACCTATGAATAGGATCTGACATACAGGCACTTGACAAACGATTCTTAATTTAATTAGTGAGAGACTGAACTATGGTTTTTAATTTAAAGTATCAAGTTCTCCTAAGCTTTGTTCTAGGTGTTAGTCTCCTACAAAATTAAAAAAAAATAAATAAATCTGTGGGGGTGCCTGGGTGGCTCAGTAGGTTAAGCATCTAGTTAAGCATTTACCTGTAGCTCAGTTCATGATCCCAGGGTCTTGGGATGGAACCCAGCATTGGGATCCCTGCCCTGTGGGGAGCCTCCCTCTGCCTCTGCCACTTCCACTGCTTGTGTGCTCTCTATCAAATAAATAAATGCAATCTTTAAAAATACATTAAAAGAAAATAAATTACAGTTAATTTTAATATACCTTAAATAGGAAGAAAAATAATATATTTCTCATACTCATCTGCTTTATTCTTACTCAGAATCAAATTATGTATATATTTCAATATAAATACTGTCAATGTTATTCTACGATTGTATAAATAAAGTTTAAAAGATATCAAAGACATTTTAAAAATTCCGACAGGGTAATTGACTTCATTATTCCATTTAGTTTAGCTTTTTAAGGCAAAACTCGATTCAAAGTTCTCTGGGTAGGAAAAGGACATTTAAAAAGTAGCTAATTAAATTAATCAATGTGAGTTATGTAGACTTGTGATTAACCAGACAGGTTTCTTTAAAAAGTAAATGAGACTATATTACAAGTCCTACATTATAATTTTACAGCTGAAATATTTCATCAATCTGACTCATTAGGGGAACTCTTAGGAGAACCCTGGGAGAGGACGGGTACAATCACTTTGCACACGTGGCTCAGTTATATAGATATTATGTGCAGTTTAGAAGAGAACAAGGAAGGGGTGCCTGGGCGGCTCAGTCATTAAGCGTCTGCCTTCGGCTCAGGTCATGATCCCAGGGTCCTGGGATCTAGCCCAGCATCGGGCTCCCTGCTCAGCAGGAAGCTGGTTTCTTCCTCTCCCACTCTCCCGGCTGGAATTCCCTCTCTCGCTGTCTCTCTGTCAAATAAATAAATACAAAACTTAAAAAAAAAAAAAAAAAGGAAAACTAGAGCTTGCTGCCCTTTGTTACACATTTTTCCTATTCTGGCCATGGTTTTGTGAACACTGCAGTAACCCTACTCTTACATGTCATAGTATCATTTAATGACTCTGGGTTGAATTCATCCATATTAAGGGATGAGACTGACAGGATTTCAAAACACCATCTATTTGGCATTAAGAGAATCCCAAAGGAACATTGGCATGACACCTGCTACTCCTTTCCAAGGACATAATCAAAAGATACTTGGACAACCCACACCACCCACAGTTCCCAGGTGGCTAACAAATAAATGGATTATTACTGGATAGGCTAGCAGAGTTGCACAATATTTGAAACAAACTGTCCATGACTATTTTTCAAGTTTAGAAACATCTAGGAGCTCATTCTTTGGCATTTTAAGAAAATACTAGTTATTTTCAAAGGAAGAAAGTAACCCAACTTGAGGTGGGGGTAAAATAATTTCTATTGTTTTTCTTACTCTTGGTTTATTCTGAAATTTAGAATGATTGTATTCTACTTTATATAAGTAACATAATTTGGTTAATATACTTTTAAGTTTAACAGAATTGTAGTGCCAGTAATTAATAGGAATCTGTTGCACTTTTTGTTAAAGTCAATATATTTCAATGCTTACCCATGTATTTGGTGATGGTTTGACAACTTTGACAGGCACGACTAGTTTTGAGACAACTGAATTAAAAGAATGAATTAAACTAATTATTTTAAAATACTTGGACAAACAGGGGCTGGAATAATCTGCAATGGGTAAATGTAGCAGTTTGCAAGTTAAAAAGCATAGAGAGTTAAAGGAAAAAAAGAAATGTTAACACTGATATAAAAGCTTCCCTTTCTCTCTAGGTCTATTCTACATTCTACAGTTGAACTATCTTTTAAATTACAGCTTTATTGTACAATGTATCATATCAGCACTCCATTTCTTTTTATTGCCCAGTGAATATGATATATCCATATGATATATCAAAATATGATATATCCATACATAATATCCCATGTATGGATATATCATATTTTGCCTATCCATTCTTCAGCTGATTGACATTGGGGTTGTTTCCAGCATATGGCTATTATGAATAAAGCTACTATGAACATTGTGTGTAAGTTTTTGTGTGGGCCTATGTTCCCATTTTCTTGGCATATACCTAGCAGTGGACCTTGTTGGATCTTAGGGTAACTCTATGTTTAATGTTTTGAGAAGCCTTTATTTTTCGAAGTGGCCATGCTCTTTTACAGTTTTTTTTTTTTTTTTTAAGATTTATTTATTTATTTTAAAGAAAGGAAACACAATGGGGAGGGGCAGAAGGAGAAGAAAGAAACTCAAGCTGACTCCACATTAAGCACAATGCCCGATGAGGGGCTCTATCTCACGACCTGAGATTAAGACCGGAGCCAAAACCGAGTCAGACCGTTCACTGACTGAGCCATCCTTATGCCCCTTTTACATTTCTACTAGCAATATGTGAGAGTTCCAATTTTCCACATTCCTGATAATACTTGTTATTGTTTGTCTTTTTTATTTTAGCCATGCTAGGGATGTGGAATTGTATCTCCCCATGGTTTTGATTTGCATTTCTCTAATGATTAATAGTGGTGAGCATAGTTTCGTGTGCTTACTGAGCATGCGTATATCTTGTTTTTGTAAAAATGCCTATTTAATTGCTTTGCCAGCATTTAATTGATTTGTCTTTCTTTTAATTGATTTTTTTTAAAAAGGGCAGTTTTAGATTCAGCAAAATTGAAGGGAAGATACAGAGATCTCTCACACACCCCTTGCCTCCCACACATGCATCGATTCCCACATTATCAACACTTCCTACCAGAATGGAACGTTTGATAAATTTAATGAACCTACATTGGCACATCATAATCACCCAAAGTCCATAGTGTAAAATAGGGCTACTTCTGATACTGTATTTTCTATGAGTTTGGATAAATGTGTACTAATACATGTCCATTATTTTCACTGCACTAAAAATCCTATGTGCTCCACCTATTCAACCATCCTCCCCCCCAACCCATGGCAACCATCTATCTCTTCTATGTCTCCACAGTTTTGCCTTTTCTAGAATGTCATATACTTGGAATCACACAGCATATAGCCTTTCACATTGGCTTCTTTCATTTAGTAACATGCATTTAAGATTCTCCCATATCTTTTCATGGCTTGGTTGTTTCTTTCTTTTCAGCATTGAATTATATTCCATTATCTGGATGTGCTACAGTTTATTTATACATTCACCTACTGAAGGAGATCCCAGTTGTTTCCAAATTTTGAGTTATGAATAAAGCTTCTATAAACATCTGTGTGCAGGCTTTTATACAGACATAAGGTATCCACTATTCATCTTTTTAGAGTTGTAAGTGTACTTTATGTATTTCAGATGTGAGTTCCTTATCAGATACATTTTTTGAAATTTTTTTTTCTAATACCAGGAATATCTTTTCACTTTCTTGCTGGTCTCCTTTAAAAAGTTTTTGAACTTGATAAAGTCCAATCTGTCTATGTTTTCTTTTGTTGTTTGTGTTTTTGATGTTATACCTAAGAAACCATCGTCTAATCCAAGTTCACAAAAATTTACTCCTATGTTTTCTTCTAAGAGTATCATTGTTTTAGCCATTATATTCAGATCTATGATGCACTCTGAATTGATTTACTTATATGCAACACGGTTAGGGTCCAACTTCTTTATTTGGCATGTTTATACCCAATTATCCCAGCATTATTTATTAAAAATACTCTTCTTTCTCCATTGAATTATCTTGATAGCTTTGTAAAAAATTAATTGACCATAAACTTAAGGGTTTATTTCAACATCATCACTTCTATTCCACTGATCTACATCTAGCCATATACTTGTACTACACTGTCATGTTTACTATTGCTTTGTATTCAACATTGAAATCTGGAACCATGAATCCTCCACCTTTGTTTCCTTTCAAAAATTTTTTGGTTATTCTGGGTCCCTTGATTGGTTTCCATATGTGTTTTAGGATCAGTTTTCCAATTCTGCAAAAACACAGCAGAAATTTTGATAGAGATGGTGTTTAATAGGTTTATCAGTTTAGGAAGTATTGACATCTTTACAATATTAAGTCTTCTGTTCCCTGATCATGAGATGTCTTTCCATTTGTGTAGGCCTTCTTTTAATTTTTTTAAAAAGATTTTATTTATTTATTTATTTATTTATTTATTTATTTATTTTTTAATTTCTTTTCAGCGTAACAGTATTCATTGTTTTTGCACCACACCCAGTGCTCCATGCAATATGTTTCCTCCCTAATACCCACCACCTTGTTCCCCCAATCTCCCACCCGCCCCAGCCCCTTCAAGACCCTCGGGTTGTTTTTCAGAGTCCATAGTCTCTCATGGTTCACCTCCCCTTCCAATTTCCCCCAACTCCCTTCTCCACTCTAAGTCCCCATGTCCTCCATGCTATTTGTTATGCTCCACAAATAAGTGAAACCATATGATAATTGACTCTCTCTGCTTGACTTATTTCACTCAGCATAATCTCTTCCAGTCCCATCCATGTTGATACAAAAGTTGGGTATTCATCCTTTCTGATGGAGGCATAATACTCCATAGTGTATATGGACCAAATCTTCCTTATCCATTCGTCCCTTGAAGGGCATCTTGGTTCTTTCCACAGTTTGGTGACCATGGCCATTGCTGCTATAAACATTAAGGTACAGATGGCCCTTCTTTTCACTACATCTGTATCTTTGGGGTAAATACCCAGTAGTGCCATTGCAGGGTCATAGGGAAGCTCTATTTTTAATTTCTTGAGCAATCTCTACACTGTTCTCCAAAGTGGCTGCACCAACTTGCATTCCCACCAACAGTGTAAGAGGGTTCCCCTTTCTCCACATCCTCTCCAACACATGTTGTTTCCTGGAACACAAGCAAGGAGAGTGAGAAGGATAAGTAGGCTTCCTGCCAAACAGGGAGCCGGATGCGGGGCTTGATCCCAGGACCCTGGGATCATGTCCTCAGCCAAAGGCAGATGGTTAATGATGGTTAATGACTGAGCGACCCAGGAACCCCCTTTTAATTTATTTCAACAATGGTTAATAGTTTAGTGTTTGGACTTAGTTTGTACTTATTTTGTTAATTTTTTTTCTAAGTATTTTATTCTTTGTTGCTATTGTAAGTGAAATTTTTTCCTTGATTTCATTTTTGGATTGTCCATTACTAATATATAGAAATCTAGTTGATTTCTTTACACTGGTTATATACAAACTTGCTGAACCCATTTTTAGCTTTAACAGTTTTTTTAGTGGACACCTTAGGATTTTCTATGTAAAGGTAATGTCATCTGCAAATAGACATGGTTTTATTTTTTCCTTTCTAATCCAGATAGGTTTTATTACATTTTCTTGCCTAATTTACCTCCAATTCAATCTTGAATAGAACTGAGAACAGAGATCCTTGTCTTTTTCTCAAATTTAGGATGAATGGGTTGAGACTTTCACTCTAGAGTATGATTTTAGCTGTGAGTTTTTCATAGATGCTCTTTATAAAGTTGAGGGTAGTCCTCTCTACTCCTGTTTACTATGAAAAATCGTTGGATTTTGTCAGGGACTTTTTCTGCATCTAGAGGTAATCATGTGGTAATCATCTATTACTATGATGGATTACACTGATTGATTTTTGCATACTAAAAACTTGCATTGCTGGGATAAATCTCACTTAATCATGGTGTTAATTCTTTTTATATGTTGATGGACTTGATATACTCATATTTTGTTAAGTATGTTTACATCTGTGTTCATAAGGAATATTGGTATATATTTACATTTATATTTATATTATGTTCAGTTAGTCATCATATAGTACATCATTAGTTTTTAATGTAGTGTTCAATCATTCATTAGTTGCATATAACACCCTGAGCTCATCACATTTCTATCTTTGATATCAAGATAATTCTGATTTCATGGAATGAAATGAAAAGTGATCTTTCTTTCTTTCTTTCTTTCTTTCTTTCTTGAGTTTGGAAAGTTTTGGTGTTAATGCTTCTTTAAATGTTTGGTAGAATTCACCTGTGAAGCCATCTGATCCTGGGCTTTTCTTTGTGAAAAATTTTTGATTACTAGTTTATTATTATTATTATAAGTCTACATAAAGGACTAGATTAAATTTTTAATCTTTAAATTTCAATAGCAGTATTATAATAGATATGACAGATATGAAGAATATGTGACCATGTGGAGAAATTTATATTCAAAATTAATAGGGTTAAATGGATATTTGGTCATTGGCAGTCAACCTCTGTCGTATTTAAGAGAAATTCTAGAGGTGGGAGTCACAGTCTTACTTCCAGTGTAAGAAAAACTGAAGTGTCAGGAAACCATAGACTTGCTTTGTCAACTAAGTGCTTCTGCCAGGGTCTCTGATTCTGGAGGTATTAGGTCAAAGGCATGGAAGCAAACATGTGACTACCTTAGCAGTGGTTAGATATGGAGGAAGTGAAGAGAGAGGTTACATGATGCTTCTAGACAGTTGGGATAAGGACACAAAGGTGTGATTAGGAAGGGTTAACTCTGTGTGTGTCACAGTTGGGGATTTTTGTCCAAATTATGCCTGTTTATAAGCTTTTCATGAAATATAATAGTTTTCTCATGAGAGGAATGAGAGTTCAAGTCTTTCTATGTGTAAAGGAGTTTGAATTATTCAATATCCCATAAGAACTTTGTAAGAAAGTAATTTAGCAAATAGATATGATTTGGAATAAAATGTCAATCCTAACAGACTAGTTTTAGGAAATTTTCTCTTTTCCTATGACAATTATTAGGCTAATTCCTGATATCTTATTCAACTTACATTGTTCCCATGATTCTTTCTAACATTTTCTTTGATTGATCTCATCAATAGTGAAGTTTTAGACCAAAATCTAATTTTTGGTTCAATCCAATGAGTCTTCATTAACTCTAACCATCGTACGGATACAATCATCAGCAACAGAATCCCTAGCATCAAATAGTTTATTATCTTGTGGTTAGAGACACGCTTGATTATAAACATAATATTAGGCAGAAAATTACCATTTCTGTAAAGGAAGTAGAGTTGTTATAGTGGAGAAGAATCAGATTTACAGCTATGGATACTTAGAAATAAATCTTGGAAAAGGTGTTATTTGAGTAGGTCTTGATGGATAATAAGATGTTTCTAAATTGGATCTGAGGAAAGAGGCAAACATGATGATGGTAACTGAATGATCAAAGAAAGGAGGCTGTGAGTATAGCCCCAATTTGGGTTGATATAAGTTTATGACACATGAGTAAGAAAACAAAAATTAATTTTTATTAGTTAATTTTATTTATTTATTTGAGAGAGAGAGGGAGAGGGAGGGAGAGAAAGCACAAACAGGGTGGAGGGGCAGAGGGAGAAGGAGAAGCAAGCTCCCCACCGAACAGAAAGCCCAACACAGGGCTCAAAGCCAGGACCCTGGGATCATGACCTGAGTCAAAAACAGACACTCAACCAACTGAGCCACCCAGGTGCTCCCAAATGATTAATCTTTTATTGAGGATATACTATGGTACCAAACACAGTTATATTACTTAAACATATATTAGCTTGTCAGCTTCTTTAATCTTCATAAATCTATGAGGTAGGTACTATTATTATCTTCACTAGTCCTTCCAACCTACTTTATATATTGGGAAAAAACAGATACACAAATAACTTAAGTGACTTATTTTGGTAGACAGACTCTTAGATGGCTTCCTGTTATCCCCACCTCCTGCTACAAGTGGGTAGGAACTGTGATTTCCTTCTTACCAACAGAGAATGGGAAAAGTGTTGAGGTATAACTTCTGTGGTTAGGTTACATAAGATTCTAACTTTTATCTTGCTATCATTCTCTCTACTGATTTTTGCACTGGCTTTGATGACGTAAGCTGCCATATGGAGAGGACCATGTGACCAAGCACTGAGAGTGGCTTGCAGCTAACAGCTAGCAAGAAGCTGATGTCCTCAGTCCATTAACCTATGAGGAAGAGAATCTTACTAACAATGAAGTAAGCTTTGAAGTGCATCCTTTCCCAGGCTAGTGTCACGTGAGACCCAGCCCTGGCTGAGACCTGAGTTTCAGGCTTGTGAAACACCCTGAAGCAGAGAGCCCAGTTAAATCATGTTCAAAGTTCTTACCCTAGAAATACTATGAGATTATATATATGTGTGTGTTGGTTTAAGTTGCTAATTTTGTGGTTATTTGTTACACAGCAAGAGATAACTAACTAACACACTTGTCGAAGGTCATACAAGTAGTAAGCTGATGAGTGAGGATATGACACTGGGTAGTCTGGCTCTGATTTGGAAAATTTATGCTGACAGGTGCAATTGTAGAAGCATTTTACATGAGAATGCTTTTCTTTTTTACATCAGTGGTCATTCCTCTAATACAAGTTACAATTATAAAATTTCTCATCATAAAAGCCACAGTTCATAACTGAGATCTGGGAGTCAAGTACTTCTATCTAATGGAGTTATTGGATATCTATTTGCAGCCATTGATAAATAGGTATTTTCAAGATTGTCCTGGGGGGACCAAGACTTGGACTTTGCCTGTTACTAGTCAAATAGTAAGTTTAATAGAAGTTTAATAGAAGGCCCTTGCAGCAGTCATTGTATATGGGAGATTATGGAGTTTCTGATACTGAATTTGCTCTAAAAGAGAATATTATTGAGCACAATCATCCACAGTTTAAACATGGCTCCAGAATTGAAGTAAACTGATAGCTCAGAGTACGCTTCAGAGGCGGGTACTGGTTCTAATGGCATCTGCATGCTTTGCACAGAAGGGGACTGTGTGGGAATTGAGCCATTCCCCTTGATGGCAAGACCCTGGCATTTATGCAAATTGTATATTACCCCACAAACTGTAAGACAGAAGATAGGATTTTTCTCCCTTGGCAAGTGTGATGAGAGAGCTCCAGCTCCTCAGAGAGGAGACACTCCTGGGAGAGTGTCTGTGAATATGTCTGTGCCTGGGGCAGGAAGCCCAGTCCACTAAGCTGTGGCAAGAACCAGCAAGCAGTACCCATAAATACTTGGGTGAAGGTGGGGATGGGAGACTTTGTGGTCAAGCAGATGACAGGCTGTTAAAACAAAACAAAACTAGAGTGCTAAATGGAAATCACTTACGCTAGGCAAAACGACCAAACTGGGGCTTCATATCTAATCTAATTGCAGGTTTGAACTCCCCCAGAAATGCAGTCTTAACCAATCCATCAGGAATTTTCTGGTCCGCACCAATAAGGTAATCTGTCACATGGCCCTTTCCATGCCCCAAAGGAAGAAGAGGTAATCTACCTAATAAGACCCTTTTGTCCCCAAAGGAAAGTGACTTCACCCAAATCAATTTTTTTTTTTTCCTGTTTATGACTTCCTTGTCTTGTCTTTGAAAACATTTTCCTTTATGTGGCCCTCTATTTGCTAGGTGGGATGGTGGGTTGCTCCCTGATTCATGATCCATTTAATAAATCCAAGTAAATCCTTAAAATTTGTTCAGTTGAATTGTCGTTATTTAACAGAGTTTAGGGATTGGAGTGTTCATGTAGGTGTAAGGACATTTTCCATGTAGGCTGATAAAGCTGGAACATTTAGTTTATACAAAGATTAAAGAAAATCAATAAGCTATGAAATGCTGCAGCACACTAACTCACTTGTCTGTGCCCAAAATCTCCTGTGAGATTGGTGATCACTTTCTGAAGTGGGTGATCACTTTCTGAAGAAACTTGTTCCTAAATAGTTTATTCTGCCATGGAGTTATCTGAAAATACTGAATAAAACCACACAAATTATTTTTGAAAATGAATGTGTTTGTTATATCAATCTACAGTCACTACTGATTAAGGGTCTTTTTGGACAATAAAGAGAGAGAGAGACTATTAAAGGCTGGGTAGATACAGAAATATCTCTATGAAGAAGTTTTAAACCCACTGAACCGAACTGAAACTGATGATTTGTTCATATTTGTCAAATTAATGTCTAAAGATTATAGTCTGTGAAAGAGAGTGCAGTTATGCAAATTTATGCATAAAAATAAAAATCCCATATATGGCTAGAGGGAGAGGTTTCCAGACAAAATGCTAATGATATGAGATAACAGTATTTAGCATTCCTACAGATTTTAATTCAAAAAACTCCAAATGTCTTACAAATTTATTATCTGTTAAGTCAAAGCTGGCAGTATTTCCTTGTAAATTCCAAAAGTGACATTTTAATTGAACAAAAATATATACATAATAATAAATTATTTGAAAAGGAAAACACTGGGAAACACCTAAAGTGAACTTTATATGATTTGCAAACATCTCACAGACCCGGGTGCATTTAATACTTTAAAACTGCATGCAAATTTGAACATTATAAGCATTTTTTAAATTATTCTATTCCACAGCATTTATATTTTTACTATATAAGCTAATAGTAAAAATGATTTAGACAGCGTGGATTCTAGGCTATGTGAACAAAATACAGTTGCTGCCTTAAGGAGCTTACAAACTAATGGGGAAAATAAAACTAGTGAATGACTCTAACATTAACCAGATGTTATGTAGGGAAGAGTTCTAAAGCAGGCACATTGAACAAACAGAAGAAGACATAATCATCTGTGACTGGCAATGGAAAGGTCAACGAAACCAAATTTTGAAGCATGTGTAGGATTTCCCAAGTCTATATTAGTTGAAGTAAATTTCAGGGGTAATAAAAATAAAGTTAATGAACTGCCAGAATGTGAAGTGTAATAAGCAAAATAGTAGGGGCTAGACTGAAAAGATTGGTTAAAGTCAGACTAAGGCAGGGTTTTCTCCAGGTGATGATATCAGACTAAGGCAAAATTATTTTCTTCAAGTCAAGGTCAGAGTAAAGTGTGATTGTTTTCATCAGGTAATAAGAAATAATAAAGCACTTTAAACATGACAGTGGCAAAATTATGTCTAATTTTTAAATCCATTTTCACAAGACCAATGTTATAAATCTGAAATAGGAAAGACAGGAATAGAAGCAGATTCTAGGGGAAGATGATAATTTTTGTTTTGGACTGGAATAAAAAGCTGTTCGTATGAAGTCTTAGCAGTGATTTCTTTCACTCACACCCTTAACTCTCCCAACCGGTTTTCTTTCTTTCTTTACTTATTTACTTATTTATTTATTTTAAGATTTATTTATCTGAGGGAGACTTGCACATATGAGAGTGGGGGGAGGGACAGAGGAAGAAAGAGGGAGAATCTCAAGTAGACTCCCTACTAAGTACACACCTCCAGATCATGACCTCCGCCAAAATCAAGAGTCTGATGCTTAACTGACTGAAACAGCCAGTCACCCCCTCCTTTTTTCTTAACTGCAGACATTGAGAACCCCAGAGATAACCTACTTGTCATTTGTATGTCCAAATCCATGCAATGAATCAGTGGTATTTTGAGGATCTATGGGATATTCCAGTGGAGGCTTCCAGAAGGAAACTGGCAATGTGAACATAGACCTCACACAGGAGATGAGACTTAAACTTAAAGATTTGGAACTCCTTCTCATAGAATTTAAAAGAACACTCATGGGGGGACGGGAAGATAGGCAAGAATAAGGGATGAGAATAAAAGATAAAGTCTTCAGTGAAATGTAGCCACACAAGGTAAGAAGGCATGATTTTCATCAGTTTCAAACTACTTGGGCACAGAAGCCCAGAGGCTAGATTTGGAGAGTCTGTATTTGAACCCAGATACTTTGTTCTTCCTGTAGTTTACCACCTAAGATCTTTGAGACAAAGGACTCCTTACTGAGTGTTTTTTGAAGATTATGTGTATTTTCTTATTTTATTCTCACAAAGATTCTATGAGCTATGTGTTTTATTTTTCTCACATTGTAGATGAGAGGATTGGGGGATAGGCAGTTTGGGAAGCTTGCCTAAAATCACACAGTGAAATAGCTGAGATTGCGGCCCATTCATTCTGATCTCTGGAACTCATTCTTTTAAGCCCCAAGTTCCCCTTCTGGTATGTGCTTCTGTTCTTTCATTTTCTCCTTATAGTCATTCTGTTTATGCTTATACCAAGAGATAGGAGCTTTATGCATATGAAAGTTATGAAAGGAAAAAAATCAATATCACCTACTAAAGTTTATTTTGTATCCCTTCTATTTTTATGCTGAAAAAGATTATTAATATATTTTATGGGCAGAAAAATAAACAAGAATAGAATGAGGAAGAATGAGGGAAGCAAAAGTGAAAGAGAAACAAAAAGAATTAGAAAACCTATTGAGAGAAAAGAAAACATACATAAGGGGAAATTTGTGAACTAAATTTATGAAACTTCTATCATATGACTAGCACACTGAATATTGTGACAGTATCTATTGGTTTCTCAATCAGCCAGTTCGCATTCTCCCTGCTGTCACAGCTCACCCCCTATGATAGAGACTAAGATCACCAGGTACTAACTTTTCCAAGTACCCTGACAGCTGTGGCATGGGTATGTGACCCGATCTTGTCTAGAGGGCTCAGATATAAAGAGGTATATGCAGAGAACCCAACCTTCCTGCTCATCTGTGATTGTATGGGAGATAATGCCTGGTATTTTGGCAGCCATCTTGCAACCACGAAGGTTCATATCGAAGGATGACAACCAAGAGAAATAAGGAAGGCCTCAGTTCTTCATGACATCATGGAGCCATTAAAGTAATAACCCCCATGCTCCTTGTCTAATAGGATAATGCATACATTCATTGCTTTAGCCCCATTTAATTAAATATTCCATTCTTTGCAACTGAAAGTATCCTAACCTTACTAGTATTCACTGAATTCACAGTCACTGAATATGAAAACACATGTCCATAGCAAATCTACAAAGATTCCACCCAGTGCTGAGAACATTGACTCTTCTGAGCTGCCCTTAGGCATCTTTATCTGACTCCATAAGAAAGGCAGGGAGGAGTATGGTTGGTACTGAGGTCACTCACATATGATGTCCCTCTTCTCAGTGTTTTGCTCAGTTTTGATGGAAAGAGCTGAAGCCACTGGATGGGTAAATACCCCTCAGGAATGAGAATCTATGTCACAATGGGTGAGGGAATCTTTAATAAATTGTACAGAAGGGAGACAATTAATATTGTCCTGGAGCAGCAGGCACTATGGCTGGTTCACTGACCTTCTTATTATGAATTCATTTGGGAAAAAGACCATTAGAATTTCCATTAATAAGTGGATAGGAGTGGTGCAAGGGATGGACTGCAGTGAGTACTTTGGTGTGCTGCCCAAATCCCTCTTCAGATCTCAAGGGCTTATTTCCCTGGGTTGTTGCAATTGCTGCTGAGACACAGTCCCCAGTTCTCAACCTTCTCAGCAAATTGCCTCCACAAAAGACAAGCACCAGACCCACGGTCATATCCCTCCCCAGGCCAGCCTGCAGGCCCTGACTGTCTTGGAGGTAAAAATGTCTTGGTCCCTCTCTCCATAGGACAACTCAGAGGGATCATCCCAGCTTTAGCAGGGTCAATTGGGGTCTTTCTTGAAACAACATGAAGCCTGATGTTTCCTTCTGCCCAACCCTGTTTCTTTCCACAGATGTTTGTCCCAGGAGTACTTTATAGTAAACCATTTGCACGCTAATTGAAGCCCCAGTGTCTTCTCCCTCGGGGAACCCAGGCTCAACATCTGGCCTGAAATCAGAGAAGGCTTTTCTGAGGAAGTGATTTTAAGTTTTGCAGAGTCAATAAGAATAAACAAAAAGAGGGGCCAGGACATGTAAGTCAAAGGCAATGATTCTCAATAGTAGTGATTTCCATACCAACCTGTGCCCCAAAGGGGCATTTGGCAGTATCTGGAGACTTTTCTGGTTGTTAAAACTGGGAGTTGCTACTGACATGTATTCAGTAGAGGTCAGGAATGTTACTGTATGTCTTACATTATACAGAAAGGCTCTCCACCACAGGGAACTATCCAGTCCAAAATGTTGTGATAGGGACACAAGAGGAGGGAAGCTGCTAAGTTGACAGTATAAAGAAAGTTGCTGTTTAAAAAATATTCATGGAAAGCCATCAAAAGTTTTTATGCTAAGGATTAAAATGATCAGATTTATGTTTTTAAGAAATCATGCAATCTGGTCATAGGTAATGACCTGGGGGAAAAAGAAGTTGTCTAAAGATCATGTGGAGCATGAAGGTGGGGTACCAGCCAAGGGAAGTCCATCCCAAGCTCTTTATCTCCAACTCAACTGCGTGCTTTACCAGGAAGAGAACTATTAACAGAGATTCCTCTTTACCCAGGAAACTTACCTGCATAATAAGACAAACTTTGTTTTCTAAACATTCCTTTTCACCTTTGTACTAAAAGTCTTTCTCCCCTTTATATCCTCAGACATTTATGCCTCTCCTTAGCTCGTACAAGCTTCATGTTGCCTGTCTTTGGAATTCCCATGTCAGTGTGGATTCCCCATACGTAAGCTATTAAATCTGATTTTTCTCCTGTTAATCTGTCTCATGTCAGTTTGTTTCTAAGCCCAGCAAGAGGGACCTTGAAGTACATAGAAAATTCTTCCTCCCCAACAGTGGTCTCAATTAGCATGATGACAGGGGGAAGGAGAAAATATTTGAGAAGTATCTAGGAGGAGGATGTAATTAAATCTAATCATGGTTAGAGACATAACATGATGTCATGTTTATGTACACAGACTCTGGAGCCAGAGGACATGGGTTCAAATTCCAACCTTGTCATTTACTAGTTGGCAATCTTGAACAGTTTCTATTTAATGTCTCTATGCTTTGGTTTTTGGTTAACTCACTGTTACGACTATGAAGTGAGTTAATTTTTGCTTAGGAGTGCCTGGCACACAATAAATGCTATATAAATCTTAAATAAATCAAATAAATATAAAGATACAGTGTATCTCCAAGGGTCCTGGCTTTTCTGATTTGTGTAGCTGTAGACAATTAAGCCATTCTCTGAGCTGAAGAACTAGAGTGAGAGTCTTCTTGTTTTGCTTTGTTTTGTTTTCTCAAGGAGTTAAAGGGCTGGGTAGGGCTACACACTGGAGAGTGATCAAAACTGTTGAGAAGTCAAAACTCTATTTCTAAAAAGAAATAGATGGCTGTTTTAAGAAGTGCATTCTGAATATTTTCTGGGAAAAAAAAATGAGGTCCATACTAAACAAATCACTTTGCTGTAAACCAGAAATATCAAGTAAATATTGCCTTCCCAACCCTGCATTGCAAAAAATAAGACATTCTAGGCTCAATTCTCCTTCTTCCCACAAAGTAATTAAGCAGTGAGCTAATATTGATTCAATTATGGTTTTCTTTTCTTTATATCAAGAATGCCATAAACTCCAAAGATACTTTTAAGTCTCTGAGTTAATAATTATCTTATTCTTATTAAAAAGCAACTGTTTTCTCTTTCCTTTAGATGTATACCCACTTTCTACTATGCAGGTCCAGGATTACAGCAGAACTCATTTAAAAAATAATATTTATGGATATTATTTTATCCAAGTGCTTGGAAGCAAATCTAAATTTGTAAAGGGATCTGTCCATGTGGAGACATCAAAGAAAGATATATTTGAAGTGCAATAATTCAACATCATAATGCTAAGAACTATATAAATCAGCCTGAAATTTTTTTGCACAAAAATGCTGAGAATCTTCATTTTCTCCAGTTGTTTATTTAGAGCGGTTTCAAAACAAGGAGAAAGACTTGCAGTTTCATGTCTGCAACATTTCTATTTCTTTACTTCTACAAACTAATTTGGTTAATTGCATGGAATATTAATATGAATTTTTTTGAAAAAGAAATTAATAAAGGGCTTAGGGAATTTGTTTTATGTACTGCTATTCCAAAATAGAAAAAAAAAAAAGAAGAAAGAAAGAAAGCCAGTGATCAATTTGAGGTGTTAATTGCATAGAGGAAAACAGAAATTGTTTTACTCGTATAGTCTAATTCTAGAATGTTGTGAATTTATACAAGGTGAGGGAAGAGAATTTGCTTCCTAGTTTCCTTTAAGTATAAAGTGGATCATCATTACATAGGCCACTTACTTATATCCTTATATTTTGCATGGATTTTGAAGCTTAACAAGTGTTTTTATGAATGTTATCTTACTTAATACTCAAAAGAACACAATGATGCTTGTATAGTAAAGTATGATTGCTATTTTACTTACATGGTAACCAAGAAATAGACATGAAGGCCACACAGTAAGCATTAGATATAACATATATCTGAACTTAAGTCTTCTAACTCTAAGACCACAGCTATTTATTTCACTCTACTGCATTTCCATTATGCATGTTTTCTTCATTTGATTCCAGAAACTTGGACCTTCTAAAAGAAGTCAAAGGACATGATGAAATCACCAACAACAGCTGTTCTTATATTTTTGGAAATATCTCAGAACTAAATGTAGTATAGTGGTGTAGTGGTCCAAGGCCAGTTCAAGTCAAAGTCTTCATCCCATTTTCTGATAATCTTTATTTTTAAAGTAGCAAAGATTTTATTTACATTTTAATTCATCTTCCAGAGAAAGATACCTACACTGTACATGGATACATTAAGCCTGTCACGCCATTCATGATAGAAAACATTGTCTTACTAACTATAGGAATTGAAACACCTGTGCCTCAGGCATAGGAAGGTTACAGACCTGTCATTTGTTGCCTAAAGTCCCAGAGGTCAAACAGTGATTTTGCAGGACTGAAGTCATTTTTATTTTTAGAGTCATTTGAAAACCTGTCTATTGTGGGTAGGGGTTCTCCTCGTTCAACATTGCATATCCAAACTGAGTGCAGTGTCTGGAATATAATAAGTACTTAGTAAATAGTTGTTGAACAAACGAATGAGTAGTTTTAACCATTCTCAGCAGGGCTTCAACATGCATTAAAGACTACATGCCCTTTAACTTATAATTCTGCAATTATCTGTTCAGTTGGTCCAAAGATACTGAGTACTTTTTACATGGCAGGTGCTGGGGACACATAAGGGAAAAAGTTTATTGGATTTATATTCTAGTGGCAAGAAGTCTCCAAGTAAATAACAGAAATAAACAAATACAGAAATAAAACAAAAATTAAAATGGTAGACGGTGATAAGAGTCTAGGAAAAAATAAGTCAAAAACCTAGAGGTAAGGTACATTTGATTGTTTCTCATAACACAGGCAAAGTAGTCAAGAACCATTTCAATTGAAGAAAACATTGTTATCTCCATTTCATGTTTTCAGCCACCAAACTGGGTATCTTGACATTCACAGCTGTTTTTATTTTGCAGACTTGTAATCGAGTGCTGGTTTTTTTACTAGATACTATATATAAATATCAGTGTCATAGAATTTGTCATCTAAGAACTTTAATTTTAAATGTTGCCCCCTAATAATAGTGAAGGTTTTATAGGGTGTACCTGGGACACATTAGATGGGTTCCTGGTGTTGGGCTGGTGTTCTGATTCCAGCTTTTGAAGCTCATAGTTCCAACAGACAAACCGGACCAACCGACTTTCCCTCCCTCCCTCCCTTCCTTCCTTCCTTCCTTCCTTCCTTCCTTCCTTCCTTCCTTCCTTTTCCAGTGGGGTTTACCTAGTGTTATGGGTCTTCAGAGCAAAGTTAAGCTTCCAGAGCCTCAGAAACAGATCTTGGCCTTAAGAAGAAGCTCTTTCAGTAAAGATATATGACTGACTGTCAGCTGAACTCTCCTAATTTAGATGACGTTATTACCTAAGAACACATTTGACAAAACTAGTCATTTTCCTCTTCTTTACCAATGTGTCTAGAAAAAGATTTGGTATAATATTATGACATTTAAATGTATGTTGTCAACTATTGTTTGTTAAGTGTTATGTGACTATTAGTGATGCAGTTTGATTTTAAAGAAAATCTTCTCTTAAAAATTTGTTATTTCTAAGAAAAAATTATTTTTTCCGATTTTACTTCTCTCAGATTAAATGCCTTTGTAGGGTATTTGTAAAATAATAAAATGAGCATTTTGAATGTTTTTAATCCCTAGTAAATAGTACTTTAAAAGTTCCTTTTCTATTTCATTGTTATTCTTGGTCTGGTTTACTGATTTGCAAATATTGCATTTCATTGTTACTTTTTTTTTCTTCCAAGACTTTCAAATACTATTTGTGCCTCCTCTAAAAAAACAACAACATCATCAACAACAACTCTAAAATACTGTTCAATTTTGCACTAGGGAAAATTTTTCATTTCTTAACTCATGGCTCCAAAAACCAGGTTTATTTCATTGAAGTCCTGTGACATGAGCTTTTGTATTTAGCAGATTTTCTTTATACCTTGTCATCATATCTTGCAAACTACTTTGATAATACCTGACCTTTTACAAATTGTCTAATTTTTCCATTTACTCATACTTTAAAAATTATGTATTATAAAGCAAGGCTGTAGTAAGAGATATGAAATATATCACTTGGTATTAAATAATTCAATTTACTAAAATCCATCTTAAAATATTACCTGCCAACAGGGGCAGAGAGTTGAAATAGATAAAGGGAATCAAGGGCACACTTACCTTGATGAGCACTAAGTATTATTTAGTATTGTTGAATCACTATAGTGTTTACCTGAAACTACTATAATACTATATGTTAATTATATTTCAATCTGAAAAAAAACAACAACAAAAAATACATTGCCTGCCAAATGTATATTTCATGAGGACAGGGATCTATACTTTGTTTAGTACATAAGAGGTGTTCAATAAATACTGGTTGGGTAAATTGTATGCTTTCCTTTCAAAAGTACTATGTTCAAAGATCATTTTCTTGTTGCTATGGACTGAATTGTGTTCCCACAAAATTCAAATGTTAAAGCCCTTGTCCTCAGTATCATTGCATTTGGAAATGGGTTTTTTAGGATATAATTAAGGCTATATGAGGTTCATAAGAGTACATTCCCAAACCAATAGGATCAGTGGCCTTATGAGAATGGAAGAGTTATCCCTTACCCCTTCATCCTTAGTTCAGGATGGCATATCCTTAGCTTAGCTGCCTGGTGGAGAGACTCATGTCCTTGAAGGTCCTGTACATACCAATTAATTTTTTTCTTTTGTTAATCTGTCTTATGTCAACTTAATTATTACAGCAGCAAAAAACCTAGAAGGAAGAAGGGAAAAGTTTTCCTCCTCTACACTTTTATGCTTACAAAGAACTCCTCTAGGTTCTCAGTTCTAAAGCTAATAGAGCTGAACCACAAAGACTAGAAATACTTGGGTGATTGATGGAATTTAATGACACCAATGGTGCAAAAAGACAACCAGAAACAATAGTAGCTGATGGCTGGTAGGAAGAGCTAGTGAGAGCACACAGCAATCTGGGACATGCTGATTTAACAGTGTGAGAAACAGCAAGCACCCTATGCAGGAAGAAGGGACACAGATGCAGAGAGCCATACCACTCTAGAAAGATGGTTTCCGAGTCTGTGCTCTGAGGAGGGAAGTTGCTGGCCATCCAAGAGGTCCTTGTTCCCACACAGCAGAAATTTCAATCAGCAGGGTTATTTCTAGATTTAAAAAAAAAAAAAATGGCCTTGGAATGCGTAAATGGCATACATGTTTATTTGTACTCGGTGCCTAGTGAATGTTAGTGAATGATAGTTTTTTTCTGAGACAATAAAAGTTGAGGTTTTTTGTCTATTTTTCTGTTTGTTGGTTTGTTTGTTTTTAAATAAAGCGGAGAAAGTGAGCAGTGTGTAATTAGGTAGATTGCTGAATGGAACTACAATCTTCTACCCTGATCACTGGTAGACTCAATTTTATGATATTTATCAACTTAACCACATCATAACCTCTGCTGCTCTGTATAAAGTTATAAATAGAGCAGACAACTGGCTTTGCAAATGTTGCAGGCCACTCTAAGGCAATTTATCCCACAAACTGAACTCTAGCCTTTAACAAAATAGAACAATACTGGCAAAACATAACTCCCAAAATAAAATTCTTAAACTTTGCTCTTCCTCTTCTCTGTTCTTCCATATTTTTATACTCCTACTTAAAAAATAACTGAAATGGTTCATACTCCCTGTAGTCTTCCTTAATTTCCCAAATCAGCATTATTCCTCTCCCCTCAGTGTTCCTATGACACTTAGTTTACATTCCTATTATGACATTTAATTCTGTCTTAACTCTATCATATTATAAAATATATCCTCTTACAAGAGTAACCATTGAGTTACCTGTGATAATTAATACCCAAGGCCATCTTCAAGCTTCTAACTCAAGGATATTTTCTCAGGACTTGACTGTATTTATCAATTTGCTTGATATTTTTATTGCAATTTTCTTCGCTCTCCATCTAATTTATCTGATTACAGTAACCGCCAAATGAGTATTTGTAATAAATGCTTCTGGGGACCATTACCTAGGCCTATATATCACATTCAACATTCAAAATTAGGACTCATGAGTTGTAAAATTGCCCCTGGCTAAAAGAGGAATATACAAAATAAAGCACCCAATGTCTACTGGAATTTCATAGACAGTCTTTTAAAAGTGCAGCAAGTATAAATCAACATCAGATTCCCCAGGAACTAAATTGTAAACAAATAATACTGATCAGCAAACTGTTATCTGGTCTGTAAGAGCAAAAGCAAGAAAGAAAAATAAAGGCTTTGAAGGAAGTCAGCACTTCCAAATATTTTCATCTGTGAATAATGTTAGTGAAACCATAGAAGCTGTTTTTGGTATTATAAACAACAGTCTCCAACCCTAAGGGACACTTGACCCAGAAAGATGAAAAAAAGAAAGAAAGAAGATCTAGAACATTATTCCAATTGGCATAAATATTGCCTAAAGGGAATTTTGAAATACGTTTTTGTTCTATCTAGCACCATGAATAGGATAGGTAACGGTTTATATTTGGATCCCAATGGTATCATCTGAAATGTTGGCACTTCATAGTTGAATAATCTGTATATGATTGATTACAACTCAAACAGTTTGCAGAAGAGTACGGTGACAGCTAAAATAACCCTGTGCACTTTGTTATTCTTTCATCAAACATTTATGGTTTTTATTGGGAGGAGTGGGGGATTTTCCTCTGTCCCTCAAAGGTTCTTCTGGCTGGTCTAATAATTAAATTGATATAAAACAGATCAATGGGAGAAAATCAAGTTTAATTTTGTACATTTAGAAACCCTACATATATGAGACTTCAAAGACAAAAAGGTCAAGTGAGATGTATGTGCCATCCTGAGCTAAGCAATGAGATAGGAGCGGGGGGCTTCGAAGAGTTGGAGGGCAATTCACAGGGCAGATGTTTAGAAAAAGAGCATATGTTTGGTCAGTCGATGTTTGCCCTGCCTTATAGATGGGTCATTCAGATAAAATTTATCTCTGATAATAGCTCAAATTCTGAGAAAGATTTTAGATTTAGATTCTTCTAGGTAGATAAGGAAGGAACAAAAGTTTCTCTTGAGCCTGCAGAATCTCAATTGTCTCCAGTCATCCACATGTCAAAATAGCACATTTTGGGGAGATTTGTTCTGAGCACTTTCATTTCCTTTATATCTAGGAACTAAGGGCACCACCAGTCTGCACAAGATGCAAACCAACAGGTAAATACTCATGCTCCTAGAAGGAGTAACAGAAGTGATTGATTTTGACTCTAGGTATAAAGGAAAGACTGAGAAAAAGAGCAGCCTGACCTAGTTTCAGGAGGGATTAGTTTGCTAATAGGTGGAGACGGGGCGGGGCGGGTAAAGGGAGGGTTTCCAGACAGGAAATAGGTACAAAGGCCCAGAGGTGTGAATGGATCGGTTTGGTCAGAGAGATGAAGTAGAAAGATTTTGCTGAATCACAAAGTTCAGAATTGCAATTAAAAGTTTGAAGATGTAGGCAGGAGGGCCTTGTTTTGAAACCGGACTTTATCCTAATGGCTAGTGGCTCTCTTTAGTGTGTATAAGAATCATCTTGGGAGCTTGTTAAACCGTCCCACTCCTGATTCAGCAAGTCTAGGGTCAAATCTTGAAAAATGTTTTTAGCAAAAATCCTCAGTGACATTTTTGAAGGTAGCTTTTGTTCATCCCTTGAGGAAAGAGCGGTAATAATTGGAAGAGGTTTAGGCATTCTAGTCAGGAGCACAGCATTCTTCAGAATAACTCAGGGTGGGAAAAAGAAGGAAATTGGATGTCATTGATTTGACCTGATCAGTAAAACCCTCAATCTGGGATTCAGGAGACTTGGAATCTGAGTTCAGCTCCCTTATTAACTAGCTGTGTTTCTTCAGAGTAGTTAATCTAATTTATCTGATTCTCATTTGCACTTTTTGTTAAAAAGTATTATGGTGAAACTTCCTTGTAAGTAGATAAAAAAATAATAAAAATAAAATGCTTTAAAAAGGTTTATGCTTTATGCAACTTTAATGGAAGTTTAATGGTTATGAACTACGCAAATGCCACATACTGATTAGATCAAAGATATGACCCAAATTAGTAGTATTAATGGATACCAGCTAACACTTAATTTTATGTTTTTGAAAACATTCTGTCTTTCCTTTTACTCTTAAATATAATGCACCTGGGTGGCTCAGAGGGCTAAGCCTCTGCCTTCGGCTCAGGTCATGATCTCAGGGTCTTGGGATCGAGCCCCGCATCGGGCTTTCTGCTCAGCGGGGAGCCTGCTTCCTCCTCTCTCTCTGCCTGCTTCTCTGCCTACTTGTGGTCTCTGTCTGTCAAATAAGTAAATAAAATCTTTAAAAAAAAAAAAAAAAAAAAAAGAAGTGCATAATTCCTTGTTCTAATTACAAATCAAGGCATGCTTTCTTCCTCATTAATTTTATTATCTGTGTTACATTTATAACTGTAAAAGATACTCATTTTAATTATATGTGATATTTTTAAAATAACTCCATAGTTCTAGTGCAGCAGCTTTTAATGATTTACCAATAATGTGTTGGTGTATCTCAACACTATTATTAATATTGCTTACCTTTTTTGAATTTTTGGTTCATCTTATAGATTGCCTAGTAGTTTGCAGAACAACTTTTGATTTCTAGCCTTGTGAATACATATGAAAATCTTAAGGGACTGCTTCTTTCATGACTAAATAAAAAGCTGAAATTCAGACTTTTCATTTAACATTCCTATTAATACACTAATATAGCAAGATTAACAACTGGGCTTGTTGATTTATTTGTTTGTTTGTTTAACTTAAAATAAGTGATTTAACTCCCAGGGCCTCAGTTTCTTTTTTCACTTATTTTCAATTAAGTAAATGCCTAGAATTTTTTAAAACCTGTCAACTTAGTTATTTGAACATCACATTCATGGGATTGAACACAGATTCTTAAATCATATGAAAGACATTTTTGTCTTTTGTCTTTCTCTTTGCTTCAAGGCCACAAACTACAACTGGCTAGCCATGTTGCAAATACATTTATTGTATATCAGAAGATAAAAACAAAACAAAAAAAATGAAACATGGGAAGATGAATGAAAACACTTTGCCAGTTATTTTGGAACAGTTACTGAGAGTATCCTTCATAATAAGGCTAATTGCTTAGGATTTAAATAGAGGTTCTCAGACCAAAAGAAGAAAGGCGTGGTCAGAACTTACCGTTGGTATCCTCCTAATAACTTCCCTACCACTACAAATTCAAATAGCTAAGAGATATTTATGTGCCGTTTGCTAGGAACTGTTATAAGCATTTTGAATAAATGACCTCATTTAAGTATCTCAAGGCCACAATATGAATATATCTTAATTTTTTAGTGGGGGCCACTGATGCACAGAGGTGTCAGCATCTTTCCTAAGGTAGCACTGGTAGTCAGAAAGTAGAGCTGGCATTCAGACTGAGGGAGTCCGACGCCAGAGCCAGCCCTCGTCACAACCTCTCCCTGAACTGGATGAGCCTCTCTTAATTTGGACACACTCAAATAGAGTTTGTCATCGATCACAGGCAATCACTTAGGTTTTTGCTGACATGGGATGTTCTCAGTTTCAGTGATCTCTGCCAAGGTAATAATAGTGGACTGTAAATTACATAAAATGAAAATATCATCTCTTTATTTTTTGCACAGAAAACAGAAGCTTCTTCAAGTCTATATTCCTACATGTTGGAACAGTTCATTCAGAAATTCATTTTAAAAGTGGGGGCGCCTGGGTGGCACAGTGGGTTAAGCCACTGCCTTCGGCTCAGGTCATGATCTCAGGGTCCTGAGATCGAGTCCCGCGTCAGGCTCTCTGCTCAGCGGGGAGCCTGCTTCCTCCTCTCTCTCTCTGCTTGCCTCTCTGCCTACTTGTGATCTCTCTCTGTCAAGTAAATAAATAAAATCTTAAAAAAAATTAAAAAAATAAATAAATAAATAAAAGTGGGCATTAGGGACGCCTGTGTGGCTCAGTGGGTTAAGCCACTGCCTTCCGCTCAGGTCATGATCCCAGAGTCCTGGAATCGAGTCCCGCATGGGCTCCTTCCTCGGCAGGGAGCCTGCTTCTCTCTCCGCCTCTGCCTGCCTCTCTGCCTGCTTGTGTGCTCTCTCTCTCTCTCTCTCCTTCTCTCTGACAAATAAATAAATAAAATATTTAAAAAAATAAATAAAAGTGGGCATTAACATGGATTCATGTGCAATAAAGGCAAGACCGCTGTTCTCACACAAGTGACTGGATTTACCACAGAAAAAGTCAGGAAACCTGATTTCTTGGCCCAGGGCTGCTAGTAAACACCTGTGTGCTCTGAGGAAAGTGAGTTACCTTTTTTTCCTTGTTTCTCCTCACCCCATCATCACATCGCAGGACTGAACTAGGAAGCCTCCAATATCTCTTTCAGCTCCAAAATTTTATGATTCTATAATTAGGAATAAAAAATATGACCCACCCCTTCAGTTAAACATGGAAAATAGATCATCCCAGATTTCTGAAAAATATACCTTTAATCTCATGTAACACCTCAGGTTCATGGTATCTCAGAAGAGCTATACCAATCACATTCAGCTGCTTCACTTATATAGTTTATGGCCAGAATTGGTTTGCTTTAGATAACACACTCTTGTGCTGTGTCAGTGTTGCTAAGATACGGTTTTGTAAATAAAAGTTATTTTAAATATACATCCTGGTGCATGGAGGGGGAAAAAAAAAACATGGAAAGCAGTTGGCTAAAAATCTAAACTATCTTATGAGAGGACTGAGACAGCACTTCCAATAAATATTTAATAAGTGCATCTTAAAATTATTTTTGTCTTCCAAAATGAAACGAGTGAAGAGAGGGTGAGGACCCAGAGAGAGAACGAGCAAGGCTAAGGTCAACAGAGGTGATGAGTTATTTTGCAACTCGGGGATTTGGCCAGTTTGAGAAGACACTGACACTGTTGCTATGTGGCTCTGTGAGGATATTTTGTTCTTGAGGTTTACTTCTCAGTCTCTTTAACCAAAAGAAGAAGAGAATTTGATTGCCATCCTTTTAAAAAGATCAAAAAGGGCCTTATCGTAGGAATTGCTGTTGAAGGCTGAAGAGATTCCAACTGAACAGCCTTGTCCCCATAAGCAGGCTACCTGATAGAGATGACAGAGTAAGTTGTTCCCTAAGTGCTGGGCAGTAACAGACCGAAGGTCCTGTGGTCTCCAAATAATGCCTCCACCACAAACTAAGTCCCACCGTTAGATACCCACGTCTTAAAGCCCCAGTGATTTCCACTCTTCAGGAGCCCTTTGGAAATGTGGAGTGAGGCATAATCACTTTTTGGCTCATGTGTTAGAAGTGGATTTCTGTGCAGTTTGCTGTCAACAGGATTAAAGGGCGGTGAGAGATGAGGAGTCTCGAGGATACCTTGGTTGCCAGGCCAGGAAAAGAAAGAGCTGGAAGCATACTATAGGGTTTCAAAGTCAGATTGTGCGGACTTCAACCATTTCAGCGAGGGCCGACCCAGCTGCTAGAGCTTATATTTGGCTTTGTGCATGAGGCCTGTCCCGTTAGCCTATTTCATTTACTTTTTATGATTCTTGGCAAAATTCGTATTTTTCACATTCAAATTATCAGGCTTCATTCCTGGGCTGAGCAGACTTGTCCTGTCTCCCAGCTTGGGTATATTCAAGAAGTGTACCTTGATGTTATGTTTGTCAGTCAAAAGTCCATTAGGATCTGATATGCATCTGATATGCATCTGAATGGATTTAAAGCCTCACCCCTGTATGAAGCCTCCTAGGTCTTCCTAACACTGACTGATTCGGGAAGGGCCACACTGAGAAAACACTCTCTCACCCACTCACACGGTGTCAGTCATCCACATCAGCCTACCCATCAGGAGCTGTTCTATAATCAGGTCAGCACAAACAGCTCTTTTCTTCCGCTCCTGGGATCACTGCCTTCTATTCCCATTATTGTTATTACCATTATTACATGTTCAGCACCTTCATCAGACTCCCCCAGACCAGGAGTCAGTCCTCAAAACCCAGACATTCTATGTCTTAGCACTCCCACAACCCTACCAGCAATGTCAGGCTGAGTACTCTGCACAGCATTAGCTATTAGTTGATATTTCTTAAATAAATGAAAACGAGGGGTGCCTGGGTGGCTCAGTGGGTTAAGTCTCTGCCTTCAGCTCAGGTTGTGATCTCAGGGTCCTGGGATCGAGCCCCGCATCAGGCTTTCTGCTCGGCAGGGAGCCTGCTTCCCTTCCTCTCTCTCTGCCTGCCTCTCTGCCTACTTGTGATCTCTGTCAAATAACTAAATTTTAAAATCTTAAAAAAAAAAAAAAAAAAAGAAAGAAAGAAAATGATACGAGCAGGGGACCATTTCACCGTTATTTGAAACACTATCTGAAGGCAATGAACATTCTTAATATTTCTCTCAGTTTCTTGGAGGGGAAAATAGGGCTGAAAATTTCAACAGTGATTTGGTTGTTTTTGTGTGTGCTGGTCTGAGTAATGAGGAGGAGCTCTCCTTATTACCTCAGAAGCTGGAGCTCGAAAATGGTAAGTGATGAGTATTATTTGAATCCATAGGATTTTACTTATTGTTGCCACCCTGGTTTTGCTTCAATCTGCTTTTTCTTTTTTCCCTTTTCATCTGACTCAGGATCACGTACCTTCTTGTCTTTCTGTGTCTCTCCCCTGTCCAGGTTATAAAAATAAACGAATAAAAGAGTAAATAAATCACCCTGCTAGTAAATAAAAGGTTAACTTGGAAATTGCTAATGTCTGATGCTAGGCTAATATAAGGACCCATATCATATATTTCTCCTGTATGTGTTCCTGGGAAAATCCTTGAAGAAAGTGTTGGATTATGAGATTCAGGCTGTTTCACAGAAATGGAACCAGAAACAATACAAGTGGTTTTCACTGCCAAAGAAAAATAAAAAATAGAAAGCTTGCCAGAAAGGGACACTAAAAAGGTAGACAGACATAATAATAACAAACACAGGAGTTCAAACTTATTGTCTTCAAATAATTCTATGATTCTAAAGATTTGGGCATGTTATAAAGAGCCATTTCCTAGAATTTTCAAGAAGCGACACATCCTGGGTATTTGTAGTCAACCCTAACTGTGGTTGAGATGATGCTCCACAATTAGTAGTCTCGTGGCCTTGGGTTTCTGAGCTCTCTAACACCTACTGAACCTGAAATAATGGATGGTTTTTTTATGCACAATAGAATTAAATGCTCATTGAGCCCTCTGTGTGTTGGGCACTATCTTATTCACTATACACATGTTGCCTCATTGAATCCTCACATAACCATATGAGGTAGGAATCATCATTTGCACATGTTTTAAATGAAATAGCTGAGATACATAGAAGTTAAGTCAGTTACTCAAGGTTACACAGATGGTAAGTGGGAGAACTGGGATTCAAGCCCAGGCTAAGGGCTTGAGAACCCACACTCTTAACTATTATTCTCTAAATCAATGTGTTTGCAAAATCTTAGAAATGGAAGACACTGTAGAAAGAGTTTAATACAAAACATCTTTTACATTTGAGGAAAACGCGGGCTTCCCAATCAGAGATTTGGTTGGGATCGCTAAGTGACAGATTTGGGAGAAGGAGCAAGGTCTTTGCATCCACACCTTGAAGTTCACTTTGACCTGGGCTATCTGAGTACATTCAAGAAAGAAAACACAAGAATATTTATTTTGGGAAAAGTCTTTTGTATGATTTAGATAGCTTACATAAACTCCTAAAATAAATTCAACCTGTCCTGCAGGAATTTCATTTCATCTGCAACTTCAGAAGGAAAGAGTTGAGGGGCACCTCGGTGGCTCAGTCATTAAGCATCTGCCTTCAGTTCAGGTCATGATCCCAGGGTTCTGGGATTGAGCCCTGCACTAGGCTCCCTGCTCACGAGGAAGTCTACTTCTCCCTCTCCCATGGCCCCTGCTTGTACTCCCTTTCTGTCTCTCTCTGTCAAATAAATAAATAAATAAAATGTTTCTTAAGATTTTTTTAAAAAAGAAGAAAAGAGTTAATAAAGCAGAAGGGAATAGAAAAAAAATGGAAATGAACAGAATTATAGCCGATTTTTGACTCACTGCTACATCTTCAAATATGAGAAGGGATGGCTGTTTGATGGCTCATCCTTGATCCATCACTTACTAGGATTTCAACTATGTAAGACAACAAAAGATTTTTGCTGCACATGGTCTCATGGGGGTTAGTTTCATCAACCAAAATCTTTTTCTTTCTCCCAAGTGTGGTGACCTGTGGCCCAAGAAAGTATTATAATTTACGTCTATATCTATCTCTGTCACTTTGTAGTGTAGGTTTTCATCCTACTAATGATAAAGGTAGAAAAATAATAGAGATGAGAGTCATGCCCTCTAAAATCAGACTACGGAGGCTATGGAGTTGGAACACATACATGTTGTGGACCTTGTTACAGCAAGGCCTCTCGGTGTGTGCGTGTGTATGTGTGTGCCCTGACTCAAAGGCAAATTCAGAGGCAAGTGGTTAATTATTTAAGGACTATAGAAATATGGGCCAGCCCAGACTTAAAGATTAACAGGAAATTTTCAATAAGAATTTTATGTTAGGAATACATCATAAACTAGACTTCACTCAAACCTACTCTACCCTCAGATCACTGAGAAGCAAGTTATAAGGAAAAGAAAAGAAGGTATAGGTAGGAATGACATCAATCCAGCAAATCAGACAAATGCCCAGCATATAATATGAGAGGGTCAAATTTCAGAGTGGTCTCCAATTTTCCTCCAAGGATCTGAACAGCTGTTGTCAGAATTGCCTTAATCTGTTGGTTACTTAAATATAGGTAAATGATTTTATCTATCTGATAGCTAATTGGCATTCAAGATTTTGTTGGGTGCTTAAAATAATCTTTTAAGGTTTGACACACTGTTTAAATAATTTCTAATCTGGCATTTATTATTTAGGGTATAGGCTAAGTGACTTTAATAAGGACAACCCAAAATACTTAGAGCTCTTTGACACTCAGAGATACTATGAGTTAGGGATTGGAATAGGACAGAGTAGAGGTGGCTTACTTTGTTCTAACATGTCTGGGGCTCCATCCAGGAGGATGGGAAGGTCTGGGGGTTATCCAAATGACCAGGGGCAAGAATTGTCTGCAGGGTTCTTAACTGACATTTCTGTACTGTAGCTGGAAGGACTTGAAGGCTGAACTTTGCTGTGCCCGTCAACCAGGCCCACATGTGTGACCTCTCCATGGGTCTTGGGCTTGACAGTGCAAGGCAGTTAGGTTCCACAGGTTTCTTGAGACTGAGAGTCTGAGAAAAGCTGAGTGGAAGTCACATGGCCTCTTTCAGCCAAGCCTTGGAAGTCACACAGTGTTACCTTTGGCAGAATTCAATGGGGGCAGATGTCACAAGTTCTTCAAAGGAAGGAGACATAGACTACACTTTTCTTTTTATTTCTGGTTTAAGAAACTGTCACAAGGTGCTTAAATAAATGAACACTCCAAAAGTGAGCATTCCAGGGCTGGGGATGGCTCTTGTCTTCGACCTGCTATTTCTAAGCTCTATCCGGCTGTCACCATTATCTAGGCAACAGAAAGGAAAGAGTGCAAAGCAAGCATCCATAAAGAGATGAGCAGAAAGTGGCAAATCTCAGATTCTTTCATACCTCATTGGCCTAATCTTAGTCAAATGTCCTGAGACTGGCAAGAGAGCCTGGGATAGTGTGTCACTATGTAAAAGAATGCATGTGGTCAAGACTGAGGAATTCTAGTGCTAATGTCACATGGAAAGAAAGAATACAGGGAGACAGAGGGCCTCCGTCTGCCCCTCTGTATTTCTCTCCTCCTCCAAATCCTACACACTCTCTTCTTTCTATTAATATCATTCTTCCTCTTCCCCAAAAAAGACAACTCAAAATCCCTTCTGCCTTTCCATACAGCATGAAGTTAGGATTACCGGGTGATATTCAGTCTTCTCCATCCGCTCTGGGTATGGCTTCTCTTTAGCCTGGCAGACATTAAACCAAGAACCCAACAAAATGTGTCCATACAGAGCCTCCCAGCTGGCTGTGGACAAATAACCTCTGGCTACTGTATGATCGAGAAATAAACTATCTTTTTTTTTTAATTCACTGTATTTTTGTTTGTTTCTGTCCAACTAATATAGCATATATCCCAAAATCACTTGAATTTCCTGTATTTATTTCAGTTTTATATTTAAAGATGACTCCAACAACAAAACTATGCGTTACAGCAATTTAGGATTGAGTGAAGTGGAGTCTATTTTGCTTATTTCCAGTTATTCGCTCAATGCTCTCAATAGACGCTACAATACAGAGCACAAAGAGAAGAGCAGATGGCCTGCAAAAAAGAATCAAAGCAAATTTGGCACTCATTGTTACCGTCATCGCCACTTCTTCTGCTTTTAAATCGGAAAAATCATTATAGCTCATTTTGCGAAATTTTCCTACAGATTCAGTGAAACCCAAGGATGTTCTGCAATCAAGTTAGGAGGAAACCCTCTCCCCGGTGCCCACCCCTTGTCCAGACAACTGATGTGAGGCCACCTGAATATTGCATGTGGAATGACTAGGTGAGGACTATGTGCTCCCCAATGGACTTCCTGAGCTCCTACTCAACCCTTAACTATTTAGGGATGATTCAGGAAGGGGTAACAAGTAGCAAGTGTTGAAGTAAGATTCTACGCCAAAGATGGAGCCACTCTTGCCCAGGATGTCATGAGAGCAAAATGGAAACTTAGATAACTTTCACATCCCTGTGAATGCTCTGCTCAACTGGAAAAGCAGTGTGCCAGGTCAGCCAGTCCCCAAACGCCAAGTCCCCAAACGCCAAACCAACCTTGGGGCTCTATGCTTATTTCCTTGTTCCTTATTCATTTTCTTTCCACTTTTCCCTGTTCCTTTTTCTTGATCCTATAAAATCTCCCTGCTTTCTGCCCCATTTCATAGTTCTTGAGACCCTTGGGAATGGAGGCTACCGGCTTCATGAAATTTTAATAGTTTGTTTGTATCACCTAAACTGTCTTCTTTAATCATTTTTAACACAAGTTATGTTTATTATTTTTTTGGGGAAGGGTCTGTGTTCCTTGATTCTGTCCTAAGTCCTCGGATGTTTAGTTTGCAATTCTGAGATCAAAATGACATAATTAATTAGATGGTGTGGATAAGGGATAGTCTTGTTAACTAGAGTTAGAGAAAATAAAACATATTATTTTCAATTGTGACTGAAAAATTATTTAAAAAATCTTAGTGAACCAGTCTTCCTCTACAGAACCTAGTTCCAGCGATCCTTGCTTTATATCTGCCTGGGGTGTTAGTAGTGGACAGGGGTAGGATTCTACCCAGAGTTTACTTATAGAAAGCACCAAGATTCTCCACCATAAGCAACTTATTCCAAGAGGAAAAGATCATTAAGAGCATAGTCCAAAGTCTGAAAAGAAGAGTGTTTCTGAATACAATTGTAAGAATGTTCTTTAGTTCAGTCTCCATGAACTCACCATTGAGTGCTAGAGCAAGAGAGTTGTAAAATAGGCCAAAAATGGAAAAAAAAAAAAATCTGGGAAATGTCAAGCACATGTTTGAGTTTCAAATATGAGATGGGGTTGGTGGCACAGACATAAGTATTCTTCACACTGGGTGTCTGCAGCTGCCACCTGGCCAGCAGTGGACATTCATGTCAGTGAAGTCTGCCATAAGATATCTAGAGCCTTTGAGAACGAAAAGATTGTGCTGCTTCTCCCACATAGACATTCAAAAATAATAATAATCCTAAGCTGTTAAATAAATATAAGATCATTTAAATAAGTTATGCTTTTGCTAGAAAACTAAATCAATGAATTTTTTCAAATAGCCAATAAATTTTTTGTTAAAGTTTTTCCAATGCCTATATTTTGTTAGTGCTCTAAGCCTGTAACTTAGCCTGTCTGCTGGGTAATCCAGGCTGGCTTTAAAAGCCGTCCCTTTCGAAAGGAGAGGACCTGCCATTATTTTACTTGGCACAGATATCATCTTACTTAACACAAAACACCTATCACAAAAAGTGTTAGCAGAGACAGAAGACACAGCCCAGGCAAGTGGGATTGGGAGAGGAGAAGCATGGCAGGTATCACACAGAGTCAATGGTACTCATTTACTTGGGCACCTGCCTAAGATCTCCAAATACCATTCAAGAGAAATTTGTAAGGAGTATAGAGTTTTTGCAGGGTAGTTTAGAGAATAGAGAAAAATGGTTTATAATAACTATGATTCTATTTTTTACTTCAAGGTTGATGTGACCTGGCTATTTTATTGTGGTAAAAGACAAAGTATATTACAAATAATTGAATCCTGATGATTCAAAGTCTTAAGGTACCATAATCAGAAATCTTTGAGCATTGCTTGTATTACAAAATGGCATAGATATTAAAAAAAAAAAATTAGATTACTCTGCAAGTGCCAAAATATGCCCTGAAAGTTATTTTCTCTTATATCCAATGTTCTGTCATTTCACTTTTGTTCAGGGCAGCCAACACTATTTCTGTTTTTTGTTAATCACCGTTTTAGGACATGTATCAGAATCTCAATTCAATTCAACCAGCACGTATTGAAGACTAACCATATATCAGGCACAATTCAAGGTGCTCAAATACAGAAGATGATGAGCGCATAGTCTCTGTCCTCAAAAGCTTCACATTGAAAAGATACACCAAAAAAAAAAAAATTAGAAACAAGTATGATTAAATTCCATCATTTATAAACCTAGTAAATAGAAATGCATCAGTAATGTAGCACCACATGGAAAGAATACCTAATTTAGTTGGTGGATGTGGGGTCTCAATGAGAAAACATTTCTAAAAGGAGATAGTGATCCCAGGACCCTGGATCATGACCTGAGCCAAAGGCAGTGGCTTTAACCCACGGTGCTTCAACCAGAGGCTTTAACCACCCAGGTGCCCCCAAATATGCAAAGTCTTGAGCATTGAACAAAGTCATAGAACATCTGGCCTAGTGAGAGACTGAGAATGCTTTGATGTAACTGAATTGAAAAGTGTGTGTGGATACTTGGGGAGGTGAGCCAGGAAGGATAGGAAAAACCCACTTAATCCTAAAAGTATGAGGAATTGCTAAGAAATGAAGCAAATAAGCAGCATGATAGGATTTGCATGTTAGGAAATTCATCTGCCAGCTGTTTGGAAAGTAGAATGGAAATGATATTTAAGGCACTACTTGAGAAGACTAATTAGGGAATGACAGGGTTTCAAGTAAGGCTTTCTTACCGAGGTAGAAAAAGAGAAAGTATTTCAGAAGTAATGTTGGGGAAAAGGAGCAAGAAAATTAAGGTAATTCTCACTTGTTCTTGTAAGTGGCTGTTTCACAAACTGAAACAAGGAAAACTAAAAGAAAAGTTGGGCTTGTAAGCAAGGTGGAGAGTGGTGGTAGCAGTTATAGAAAATAAGTTTGCAATTCTTATGAGAGATCCGTGTGGAGATATTAAAGAGGCATTTAGAAATGGAGATTTAAAGAAAAGGAGTCTAGGATGGATAAAGAGGTTCTCTGTCAATTCAATTGAACCTTGAACAACGTAGGGATTAGGGGTACTGACCATCCCCCCCCAACAAAGTTGCAAATCTGTGTATAACTTTTGATTTTCCAATAACTTAACTAGTAATAGACTTCTACGGGATACCATGTTGATAACATAAACAGTAGATTTACATGTATTCTATATATGTGTTATATACTGTATTCTTATAATAAAGTAAGCTAAGAAAAATATATTTTATTAAGAAAATCATAAAGAAGACAAAATACATTTATATTACTGTACTATAAAAAATCCATATAAATGAACCCACACAATTCAAACTTGTGTTGTTCAAGGATCAATCATAATTGATCTTGTTGCGTCTTACACAGATCATCTTGCACACTGTATTTAATCATCTGTTACCAAAATGTAACATTTCCCTACTCCGTGTTCCATTGAATAGGAAACACCTTACTATCATTTTATAATATGAGTAAGAACCAATTAAATTTGATCACAGTAAGAGTCAGTTTTAGAAGTCAAAAATGCAAAGATAGTGGCTGAGAATGAATTCTCTACTACCATGTTTAAACATAGCACTTCATTAGAAGAGACTCTTTCTTTCTTTCCTTTTTTAAAGATTATTTATTTATTTATTTGACAGACAGAGATCACAAGTAGACAGAGAGGCAGGCAGAGAGAGGAAGGGAAGCAGGCTCCTTGCTGAGCAGAGAGCCTGATGTGGGACTCAATCCCAGGACCCTGGGATCATAACATGGGCCAAAGGTAGAGGCTTTAACCCACTAAGCCACCCAGGTGCCCCTAGAAGAGATCCTTTCAATTATTGTATGCATTTCTTACATTGCCAAAAGGCAATGTGGGATAAAGTTTAAAGGCATATTTTCTGGATAGACCATTTTTTGCCCCAGTTCTGCCTCCCTTGAGCTGTGTAATCTTGAACAACTTACATAAGTTCTGTGTTTCAGTGATCTCATGGGAATTGAGGCTAATGAGGGGTAGCATACAGCACTGGATTCTTGTAAGAATTAAATGAAATGTTACAGGTTGAGCATTGAAAAGGGGCCCTGGAATATAGAAAGTGTTCAACACGCATTATGTGTCTTATCTGAAATGAACAGTAGTTTTTGTTATTCTTCGTACATAAGTCTACCCAGAATGGGGAAGAGTGGTCTCAAATTTCCTTTTATATCTTATTGGTACATGATGTACATAGAAATTGTGCTCATTTCAGAAGGGGTTTGATACAAGGTCGATACATACATTTTTTATTATTATTATTTTTTTTTATTAATTTTTTATTTTTTATAAACATATGTTTTTATCCCCAGGGGTACAGGTCTTTGAATCACCAGGTTTACACACTTCACAGCACTCACCAAAGCACATACCCTCCCCAGTGTCCATAATCCCACCCCCTTCTCCCAAACCCCCTCCCCCCAGCAACCCTCAGTTTGTTTTGTGAGATTAAGAGTGACTTATGGTTTGTCTCCCTCCCAATCCCATCTTGTTTCATTTATTCTTCTCCTACCCACTTAAGAACCCATGATACATACATTTTAATTCTAAGGAAATGGAGATCTTTTCCAGCACTAAGGAAAATAAAAGCATATTCAATATTTTAAAAATATATTTAGTTTGGGAGAAATTTAGCTGTTTGGCTTTGTTTCCAGTAACCAGCCAGCTCAAAGTTTCAGTTTTTCCTAATAATGAAGATGCAATCCAAGTCTTAGTAAACCAACTCTGTGAAGGACAAAAAGGAGAGCTTGTAAAAGCTGCAAATGGAAACAAATGCAATTAATAAGTCTCAACCGCAAAAAAACTGAGGGTAATATTTGTTCTTGGGCTTTCCTGTGATGCATTTGGAAGCAAAGCAAAATAGCTTGGAGAGTGAGTTGCCCATGTAGAGAAGAGGATGTGGGCAGGATCCGGCAGCATCAAAGAGGGAAGGACAATCTGAGGAAATGAGAAGTTTAAAAAATAAAGGATTCCAAGTCAAAAGTGCCAAATCAAAAACAAGAGAACCCCGGCCCCTTCTCTGAAAAAGAACCTCTATCCCTGTATCTTGTGTTCAATGGAAGAAGCAAGAGCTGTAAGGAAGGTAATTTAGGAGCAGTACCATTCCTTGCTACGTGATGCTCAATTCAGCTTCTGGGCTATAAAAATGACCTCATTCTTTCTCCCAACTTTCTAGATATTTATATGCTTTCCTCTGAATAGTCAACGGTTCTTTTTTAAAGCTTTGTTTATGTCTTACAGTTTTCTCAAAATAAGCACTGTGTTGAAAATTATGTATTTTCAAATGCACCAAAGCAGCCTCTCACACCAGTTTCTTTTCTGCATACATTTCTACTATGCATTTGATAGAGTCATTCCTGGATGAAGTTTTACTTAAAAAAAAAAAAAAATGAAAGGTAAGCATGGCAAGGTACAATGTGGAGGAAATGGAAGGGTAAGGACATGAGGACACTAAAGCATATTTCAATCTATCTAAAATAGCTTCCTATACAACGCACAACAATTAGATACATCTTTTGGAGAAAACAGCATAAAAACAAAGAAAAAAATGACCATGTAGTACATTTTGCTTCCAGGAAACCACCCACATTTATCAGTTTGGAAATAGATCCTTAGGGTATTTTTGGCAGAAATAGTTTATTCTTCTTCATGTTCACATGTTCAGATATCTTTTTCTTTTTTCCCTCTAATTTAGAGGCAAACTGCTACATACCCCTAGTATGTATAGTTTACCCCTAGGCAAACTAGAGACATACCCCTAGGTTCACCTATGTTCTGGTGTATTCTTCTTTTGGTAAAATACAAACTTAGTATTCATCTTTAGCCTCACAGAAAATTGGTCTAAATGGATTCCAGAAGTGTTGGCTAAGGATGACTTTCATACAGTGACAACATTGGCTGCCAGGTTGTTATGCCCTCAGGTTGACCAATATGCTCTGAATCAGATTCCAAACTTCTGAGGAAGAAATATTAGGAAGAGCTAAGGTCACGCATCCATCCGAGCCCATCCATCTATGGGTAGGCTTGAGAAGACTAGGGTCGCATTAAAAACATGGAAGCTTTCAGGACAGTGTGGCAATGGGCTGAGGGGAAACCATGAAAATTATCTACTATAGGTTCTAAGTAGGGTTTATTCACCAACAGGATTAAAAGCAATCAGGCAGGGGCACCTGGGTGGCTCAGTGGGTTGGGCCTCTGCCTTCAGCTCAGGTCATGGTCTCAGGGTTCTGGGATCAGGCCCCACATCGGGCTTTCTGCTCAGCGGGGAGCCTGCTTCCCCTTCTCTCTCTTCCTGCCTCTCTGCCTACTTGTGATCTCTGTCAAAATAAATAAATAAAATTTTAAAAAAAAAGCAATCAGGGAAAGAAATTGTTTGGAAGAGGTATACTTGTGATGTGGCTTTAAAAAAAAAAAAACAAAAAACAAAAAAACAGAGTTGTCAAGTTGTTCTCCAGGGTGGAGGACACAGCAGTATTGTGGCAATGACAAAACAGGAAACACAAAGGATCTCATCTCAGCTACAGACTGGAGAGCTTGTTCTTTATCCAAGGTCAAAAAAGGCAGGATAGTTCAGATGACACCATTCCTGTCAGAAGGCCACAGAAACAGAAAATGACAGTTGCAGATAACCATGTTCTTCTACCAAGTTTCTCTGTGCTTTTCTAAGAGTGATAAACAAATAAGATCTTTAAAAAAAAATTATTTTTTCATGAATGGGCCTGCTTCTCCATGTGCCTGGGTACTAACTGTATATAGTCTAGGTGGTTTGCAATTTTTCTTTGTTCTTCTAAATCCTGAAACATTTCACTATAAATCTAAGTTGGGGCATCTCTCAAAACTTCTTAATTATTAGAAAATTATATTATTTTAGACTGGCGGGGGAGAAATCTTGTCTTAAAATCTCCAGTTTCCTTAAGTGACTCTTAATCTTACAAAACAAACTGAGGGTTGCTGGGGGGAGGGGGGTTGGGAAAAGGGGGGGTGGGTTTATGGACATTGGGGAGGGTATGTTCTTTGGTGAGTGCTGTGAAGTGTGAAGTGTGTAAACCTGGCGATTCACAGACCTGTACCCCTGGGGATAAAAATACATGTTTATAAAAAAATAAAAAATTAAAAAAAAAAAATCTCCAGTTTCTTGGTTCAGAAGTGAATAAAGATAAAGAAATGGAAATTTCAAGTTTCAAGGTAGAGAGTCATTCATTTAATTAGTCTGCATTAGAAACTGAGAAAACCATGAGAATGAGCATCCAAGGTACTGTGTCTGCGAAATGGACGCAGAGGGCCAGTGATGGACTGAGGTATCAGAGGATGAAGTTCTGGAGAGCATGAATGACCCCAGAGCAGGGTCATTCTCCTGGAAGACTTTGGGTAGGGTTTTGACACTATTAGGTATGGGTTTTGAAGTGCCTGAAGTTTCAACAATGAATGACAAAAACCCAAGAGTACATGTAGAGGTTTTTGCAGTAGTCCTAAGATATGAGACAGGAATAATGGGAGCTGGGCTTCTGTTTTTAAGTTTTTAAGAATTTAGAGACATTTAAGAGGTAATGAAATCTCTATTTGCAAATCTAACTCTTTGTGGTTAAGACTCAAATAGAAACAAAGCCTTTCTTTCACTTCTTCCAAGATTTTTGTAGACTTAGTTTGTCCCTGCTTTTTATAAAGTTGTACTTATGTGGGACATTTGGCTTAATTTTAAGGACATTTAAAATAGGCAGTCCTTTAAAAGATCATTCCTAAAAGTAGTATTTGTGAAATATTCCTGAAGCATGTACATTTTATTTATTACTCGAGGTAATCTTTTTCCTTGCACCAGACTAATAAAGAGATGTACCTGCACCACAAGATTAAAAATATTTGGGAAACCACCCTTATTTACCTGTGCTTTTGCTTACAGCAATCTTCTACAGTGAAGAGTACTGTGAGAACCTGTCTTATGAAGCTCATTGCTAAACTTATTGTAAGGATGCTGTTGCAATTGTTGTTTCTTCTAATATGCAATATCCTTTTTAAGAGGACCTTAGAAGAAATTTCTCATGAGTTTCTCCTAAAAACTTACTGCTTTTATCTAATGAATACTTAATCACAATGCAAATACTTTTACTACTAGAGACTTTCATACCTCTTCTATCAAAAGTACAGAAACTGATGGAATAATTATGCAATTGTACTACTTTCTACTAAGGAAGCAAACTTGAATCTGTTTGGGCAGGATTTCCAGGATCCTTAGTACTCAGAGAGTGGGATAGAAAGAGGAACATGAACTCCATGTGGGCGTGTCCTTTGGCCCATGGACTCCTTGCACTAGGGGTGGGGCATGGCTGAAAGAATCCTCATTAGAGGGGGCAAAAACTGTCAACAACCAACCGCTAGCTGCTGAATGGAATGAGTGCTTGAGTCTTAAAGGATAAATCATCTGACCAGCATTCCAGAGCACTACTACAAGATCAGATCAATACCAAAGTTTCTGAAATATCTCTTCCTTAGTGGAAAATTAACAGTTTCTGAAAATCGATCATAGTTAAGTTTCAGCGGCACCGGGGTGGCTCAGTCAGTGAAGCATCTGCCTTAGGTTCAGGTCATGATTCTGGAGTCTTGGGATGGAGTCCTGTGTTGGGCTCCCCACTCAGTGCAGTCAGTGTCTGCTTCTCCCTCTCCCTATGCTCCCCACTCATACGCTCTCTCTCTCTCTCAATCTCTATCTCAAATAAATAAATACAATCTTTAAAAAAAGAATTAAGAATGTCAAGATAGACATTTATAGTGTTTCACTTCTTTATTTATAAGTCTATTTGGATTCATTGATCTTGTTATTAGAAAAATAACCTTGGTGTATTGCTAGAGTATTTGTATATGCTCCTTAAGAGGTAATTTCTGTTAGAGGTATGAAACAACATTTATAAATCTCAATAAAATCAGATAGATGTTAGTTAAAAGGATAAGCAGATATCTTTAATCCACTGAACATGAATGCTTAAGCTTAGATTGAAAAGCTAAGATCAGTGAGAGGAGAGAAATACTCTCTTCTGAATGCAAAATACTGAATATAATTGAGATACACTAGAAGAGTGTTCAATGAGTTTTTTTTTAACTCTAACAAATTTTAGTTGAGTGTTTCACTCTATCAAAGGCTTCAGACAAAACAGGAAAGACTAAAGCTATGGATAAACATTTCTGAGTAGCTCCAGGAAAGAAAACCAGTAGCCCCAGGAAAGAAAACTTACTTTCAAGTAAGTCAGCCTCCTTGAAATTTTGAGATTGGAGACTCCATTGAGATTTATCTATTTATTGTTAAGATTTTATTTATTTATTTGACAGAGAGAGACACAGTGAGAGAAGGTACACAAGCAGGGGGAGTGGGACAGGGCAGAGCAGGCTTCCTGCCGAGCAGAGAGCCCAATGCAGGGCTCAATTCCAGGACCCTGGGCTCATGACCTGAGCCAAAGGCAGACGCTTAATGATTGAACCACCCAAACACCCCTCCAGTTAGATTTCTGATAAAATTAAGGGCCTCTTTCTCTCCTTTTTAGTACTCTCTCTCTCTTGAAAAATATGCCTGCACTAAGATATTTACCCATAAAATACTGAGAGCTCTGAATCCCTAGAGATACTTCCATGGACTCTACCATTTCAAGAAGGCCAGAAGGGAACCTCTGCCTTCCAGTCCTTTTCATTCCCAGTATCACCAACCTCATCCAGACAATTTTATACCACTCTTTCTCTATGTTATCCTCTCCCAACCTCTCCTGCTGAGTTAAAATTTCCTGTTAAATGTCACTAACCAGTTTAAAATTTGAAATAATTTTCCCTCTACTACAGAACAAAGTACAAACCCTTCAACCCATTATTTAGATCTCTCTATGATTTGACCACAATTTGTCTTTTCTCCCCATAAATTCTACTGTCCTTCCTGCTGTATTTCTTGCATATACCTAATAGAACTTTCCCATCCCCCTCCAAGTTGTTTTGCTTTTAGTGCCTTCTTTCCTGTCCCTGCTTATCAAGCTTATGATTCAAATATCAAGTTCTCTTTAATGTGGCCCTTAGGTCTTTCCACACTCTCTATATCCCCATGACATTTAGATTGTCATTCATATGGTGTTTGGTATATATTTATTTATATATGTATTTATTTATACTGCAATCATTTATATACATAATTTATCTCCTTTTAAGACAGTCAATGCTTTGGGTTTGGGATATGTCCTGTATACATTTTAAACCCACATTTATTTATTTAATAAATTTTTATTGATATCAATCACATGCTTGGTACTCGGTATAAAATCATTAGTAAAGCATACATGGCCCTTGCTACGGAACATATAGATAAGCAGACAAACCACAGATAATAAATTGGCAATGAAATAAATAATTATAAAATGTGAAATTCTGTGAAATAAATAAATAGACCATTTAGTTTAAAAGGGACAGAAAGGAAACCCACTGACAATGATTAGGAAAGGCCTTCCCAAGTAGGAGACATTGAACTGAGAACTTCAGATTGAGAGGGAAGCTGCTATAGGAAGAGCTTAGGGAAGAACACTCCAGATGAAAGGAAAAGCATGAGCAAGAACCCTAAGATGAGAATAGGAAAGCCTTTAGAATGTTCTAGAAACTGAAGTAAGGTCTATGAGACTAAAGCATAGTAAGCGAGAGGAGGAGTTGCACCAGATGTGATTGTAGAGAAAAGCAGTGGCCAGATTATTTAGGGCTTTATAGTCCACGATAAGAATTTTAAATTTTATGCTACATGTGTGAAGGGAATTCAATTCAAGGAGGCATAATTCAATTTGCATGTAAAAGCCCTTGTAAGCTCTTGTGTGGAGAATGAAGTGAAGGTGCAGGAACAATAGAGAATCAGGAAAACTAGTTAGAAGTCCAGCTGTCTGATGAAGTCATAGAACGAGATGGTGGTGGCAGTGGAGAAAGTACATAGTGTTGAGATGATTTATGAAGGTAAAATTAATGACCCTTAGAAATGGATTTGAAGTGAAGATGAAATAAAGAGAAGAACTAAGGATAATTTCCAAGCAACTGTGTGATTAACAGTTAATGTCAGTCTTCTTGAGGAGAAAGGGATTTGAGCAATTAATAATTTAGTTTCTGACTTGATCAAAAATCACTAGAAGATTCTAGAAAGATGGCTTGAAGATGACTCTGCTGATCTCCTCCCAACACTGGTCTAGATACTAATAGGAAACCTGACGGGAGCATCTGGGGCCTGGCTGCAGGTCAGAGTGAGAGCCAAGTCCAGGTCATCACAGTGACTGCTGGTATTGCCTGTCCCTTCTGGGTTGGGCAAGAACCTTGATATTGGAAGTTTTTGGAGAAGATCAAAATGCTCAGGGAAAGCTTATATAAACTGTGTCCAAACAAGGGGAAGATTATTTGTAAGAAGACCTGTTGTTCTACCTGACCGCAACAGAGAGAAGCAGTGTTGGTCAGAGTCCTTGCCTTTGAGTCTGGATGGAGAGGATGGATATTAGATTACAGAATTGAATTCATAATGTGCCATATGATAAATAATGGTTTTCTAAATAGAAAAGACTATCTAGAATTACAAGTATAAAATCACCTCAACCAAGGTCTAGCATATCTAGAATTAAAAGTATTAGGCCACTTTAGGAAGACCTCAACATATCCTCAAGTTACATATGGAGAAACTAAGGCACACAGAGAGCAAACCACTCGCCCAAAGTCACATAATGGCCAAGTGGTAAAGGTGATTTTTAATTCAAGCAAACAAAATCTGGCTACAAATGGCTTATAGTAATAAAGATGCCCCAGGTTTGGTGGCCACAGAAAGCAAATCATTTTATCTTACTGTACCGTCAGTTTATCACCTATAAAATGTGGTGTGTGGGTCAGATGACTCTTATGGTCTTTTCTAACTCCCAACCTTCCAACTCCAACCACATATCGGTGTCCTTAAATAAATGAACATCATGGATTTGACATCAGAATCATGATCCATTTAGACTTAGATTTAATAATATTTAAAAAAAAAAGATTTTGCCCTCTCAATGGAAACAAAATAATATATGGCATTGAAAAGTATTATATCAGCACTGATAGTTTTTAAATAAACCAATACAGAGAATTTTCTTCTGTAATTTGTGGTTAAGGTAGTTTTTTCCAATAAATAATATCAGGCGAAGTAAAAGAAGAGCCAATGTGAAGGTTTATGTAGCTAAAATACATCACAAATAATGGCCTAAATTAATGGAAAAATAAATTTGGTATTTAGCAAATTGTTTGTAATGCTGATATTAGAAGTAAGACTATCTTGAATCTTCTATAGATGAATAAAAAATAAGCTTGTAACAGCAGAAGCAAAAGACAATGGATTATGATATTAATGAGTCATGCAATGATGAGCAATGAGTGCACTTTTTTATAGAAGTTAATACAGTTAACCTCCTCAAGAGTTAATGTTTTTAAAACACTTTATTTGGAAATAATTATAGATTCATTGGAAGTTGCCTTTCACCAAGTTTTCTCCAATGGTTACATCTTGTGTAATTATTATACTATATTAAAATTAGAAATTTGACATCGGTACAATGTGTATGTATTCCATGTCATAAGTTTGTTTCAAACCTTAGGAAAAAAATCCTTCATTTCTTCATAATTCATGTGCCTTTTCAACTATACTTGTGGCTGAAATTTTCACTTGGGTTTGACATTTTAACACGATAAAGCCTGTTCTTAAATAAGGGGATCGTTGTGTGATCTTGCCATATTTAATGCACTGCTTAAGATATTCTCAGCTTTAACGAAAGTATATCCCCATTTGTCCAAAAGCCAGATTTTATCTTATCTTTATAGGAAAGTTACTCCAAAGTAAAGACATAGTTGAAAAGTCTCTTAAAACATTTTTTTTTTTAATGGTAAAATTAATCCCGGTGAATGTTTCTGCCTGAAGACAGAGCTGGTGTTTCAAATTCTATGTACTCTCAATTTACAATTTTCTTTTCCTCTAGCTGCTCTGTGATCTTATCTGCTTTAGGATTGTTTTGGAGTAATTTTCTCTGTACACCCTGATCTTCTGACAAGTATATTATCAGCTCGATTTATCATTATTGTTGGTCTTTGAGTCTGGTGGAAAAGGCAGTGCCTGAGTTCCCTCCAACACACAGAGAAGGTTACTGACCCTCAGTTCCCTCCACTGTGTGATATGATGTGGAAGGACTATGTTGCAGGAAGGGCAGACTGGAGCTCTAAACCTGACAATAGCATCAGCTAGATTAGGCTTACTTAGATCTTGCTTAGGCTCCATTTCCCCCTTTCTATAAGTTATAAATTCAAGGACTTCTAAGATGCGTTGTTTTTCTTCTTTTTCAGATTTATTTATTTATTTTAGAGAGAGAATGGATAGGGGTAGGGACAGGGTGGTTGCAGAAAACACTCAAGGAGACTCTGAACTCTGCACAGAGCTGATCACTGGTGGAGAAACTGATTACTGAGCTTGATCCCACAACCCTGAGATCATGATCTGAATGGAAACCAAGAGTTGGAGGCTTAACTGAGTGTGCCATTCATGTGCCCCTAATAACCACTTTCTATGTTTAATTCAAGAGTTCTGTGATTTCTCCAATTACCTAGGGCATGCATATTCAATTTTGTAGCGAGCAATCCTTAGTGTAGAATGTGATCAGCAGGAACATAATTTTAATTCTTTGAAAAGATACAGTTAATATGCTTGAGACATCAGTGATAACTTGGATGACGGGTCAATGAATCTTTTCCACTGTGACATCTTGGCTTGACCACAATCTTGACCATTGCACACTCCAGACTAGGAAGCCTCTGCCAGGCTTTGAGCTGTGCCAGGACATGAGCAGCAACAAATTGAAATTCCCCTGCTCAGTTGCCAAAAGTCTAGGATAATGGATGTTGTGTAGTACAATAAGAACAAGAAATTGGGTGCCAGTCCTTGGTTTGAATCTCATCCCACCTCTTACTAGCTATATTTATAACTATATAGGTGGATCAGGACTGAAGGGTAGGTGAAAACTGGACAGAATTCTAAGAACAAGCACAGAGATAGTTATATTCCCTCCTTCATTTCAAACTGCCTTCTGGCAAAGAGATGCTCCTGGACCTAGAAGTGTGATTTCCAGCAAGCAGAAGTCAAGGCACTAAGTAAATCCTGCCCTTAAAATGTGCAGTCAAGAGAAAGTAGGATGACCTCACAACAGGTAAGTATGAGCCATGAGAACGAATGAAGATTAGGATTCTAGACCTTTGGATTTGGAAAAAGAGAACCAATGACTTAGCCCTCAATATCCTACTCTATCCTGACCAGTGGTTGTTGACTCTCTGCTTTGATAATCCCAACTGTGGGTAATTCACCACCTCCCTGAGTAAACAGTTTAATTTACTGCCTTCCTAATTGCCTTCTTAATTCAGTCCTTCCTAATTAAGTACTGTCCTTAATTTTCTTATATTTTTCTTATGCAATGTACTGAACAGGGGGTAAAAAGGAATATGGAAGAAAAAACAACAGCAGTTGTTGCTAAACCTTGTCCTAAATGTTTGACAGTAATTTCATTGTTTCCCCCCTCCACAGGAATGATTTAGCCTCAGAATCCATGAATTGTTATGCATAAGCAATTTTTGGTGAGCATTGCCTTTAGGCTTATTTTGAATTTTATCACTTTAGAGAGAACCAATTTATATTTCTCAAAATTTTACATTATTGTGACCAAGTTTTAAAAGAATTCCAGAATGCTTTCTTATTTTATATCTATTTCAAGTACATAGTTTGATGTTTTCCCCAAGCTCTTGCTTGAAGTGCAAAATTGTTCCCATAGCTTTGGTAATGCTCCTTAGATTTCTTATTAAAAACAAGTTACAAAAGCATATTGTATTAAGCAAAATTAACTTTAACAAAAATGGACAGTCTTCAGTGGAACCAGAGCTACAATGACTGTTTCATAGCTGTAGCCTCCCAAATGGTTAAAAAGAATCCTTTACTTCTTTTCTCAAAATGGAGGGTTCCTTTGTATCCTTCTATGTTTCCTTAAATAGATAGGGATTATATATGAGGACAACCAGAACCATTAAAAATGAAGGGACTTTGTTTCAGAAGAATAATTTGTGTTTTCTGCAACCGCACTGCCATTATATTTTAATATCTAATACATAATTAGCAGAAATTTGCTTCACTACTCAGCTCTTCAGATTTTGCACTCCAGAAAAAAAAAAAAAAACATTATTAATTCCTCCATATATGCAGATATAGGAAAGGTTTACAATGAATTTGAAAGGCCTAACTTTTTTTAAAGTTTTATTTATTTATTTGATAGCTATCACAAGTAGGCAGAGAGACAGGCAGAAAGAGAGGAGGAAGGAAGCTCCTTGCTGAGCAGAGAGCCCAATGCGGGGCTCCATCCCAGGATCCTGGGATCATGAGTTGAGCCAAAGGCAGAAGCTTTAACCCACTGAACCACCCAGGTACCCCTCAAAGGGTCTAACTCTTAAAGAATCCCCCATCTAGGAAATAAAGATATTTTAAGAGGAATATTTATACATACTAACTTAAACAGTGAAGATTACCATAAAGTGATTTTTTTTTTAAAGATTTTATTTATTTATTCGACAGAGAGAGATCACAAGCAGGCAGAGAGAGAGGAGGAAGCAGGCTCGCGGCTGAGCAGAGAGCCCGATGCGCGGCTGGATCCCAGGACCCTGGGATCATGACCTGAGCCGAAGGCAGCGGCTTAACCCACTGAGCCACCCAGGCGCCCCCATAAAGTGATTTTTAAGAAAAGACTTTCTACTCGTTAAATATGATTTTCCAATAAAGGTTACTAATTCTGGAGCTTGAGGACAGAGCAGTGTTGAAAGGGAAGGCTCCAGAATTTGGATTCTGAATTTGGATTCTAGCTTCACTGTTACTACCAATATGGTGCTGAGCAAGTTATAACCTATAATATATAACCTATAATTATATGCTTAAAGATAATACTAACACAAATATTTTATCTCATTAAATCTTTGTGATGAATAGTTATATAACCCACAAAAATCACCTCCTATAGCACCTAACCTATAGCATTGCTTAGTAAATATAAGCACTATTACATTATTGCTTAACCCTGGATTCTAGAAATATTTATTGCATTTGCCATATTCCAGATCCTGTGCAAAGTACTGAGGATATAAGAATGTGAAGTTCTTTCTTTTATTGGTTCTCAAAATCTAGTACAGAGGAGAGAAATAAAGAGATATGGCAGTATAATGTGAACAGTGCAGTGACATAGAAATGCGGGAACATAGTCTAGAAGGGTCAAGGCAGACATCACAGATGAGACATTGCACTTATGGATGGCTTTATCCCTGGAAGTCTTTTCATTGATACAGACTTCTAGAAATGGTTCTTGATCCTTTACCAGTTATGCCAGACTCTCCATGAATAAAGTTTCTAGGAATAAATTATATACTTCTAAAATCTGCCATAATTTCCTTCGGCTGTTAAGAATGTTGTCTGGGTACTCTTCCAGTGAGTATCATTAAACAAGAGCATTCAAGGCCTTTCCAGAAGTGTCAAGAAGTTCTATGGGGTCTCTTGGGATTCTTCACTGATGGGAGAGAATATGTAATCTTATATCACATAATGGTTTCAGTGTGGTCTCTGGGATCAGGCTCCTGGGATTGACTTCTTCCTCTTTTATGAGCCCTGGCTTGCTGTATGCAAAATACTCCATTTCCCTAAGCCTCAGTGTTTTCCCCTGTAGAATGGAGAGCATAATATTGCTTATTTTATGAGAATTAAAGGAGCTAATACATGTAACATACTTGACAGATGTTAAGTGATAAATGGAACACCTCTGTTTGTAATTTAGTTCTATTTCCCTGGATAGTGAAGGGTAAAGGATTTTGTGAGTGTCAAATTAGATAAGGACTGGTTTCCATTTACATTGTTGTGATAGCTCTATTTTCTCTGTGCTTGTTCATAATGTTCTCATTTAGTGTGTAAATACGTTTTAGTCCTGACATAGTGTGCTCCTGGTTTTATGACCAAATCTGTTGCTATGCTTACCCATGGTTTTATTTTTTATATTTTAATAAGAATCCATTGGTTTACGTTTTTATCAGATTCTTGTGAGAATCAGCCAGAGCTAAACAGCAATGCTTTGCTGAATACCCAAGACAATAAAGAAAGGAGCAGGGCCTTGGCAGGAAGATATGTCACCCATGGAAATATGAATAATAGACTCTGGACACAGGAAGTGGAGGGAGTGACATTCATACTAAAATAAACATGCTGATTAATTAAAGTTTTACTCACCATGCTTTGCTTGTAGGAACTTCATTGTTAGTTTCACCAGCAGCCAAGCTGTATTGTCGTTCTCTGATTTCTAGAGATTATTGTCTGAAATGTTTTATTGTAACTGAAAAAAAGCAGCTCCAGACTCACCAGCCATTCCCTACCACATGACAATTTCAAAAAAAAAAAAAAAAAACCTAAAACTCACATTTGGTGGGTTCCAACAATCAGACATGTTTATTCCATTTCATCAGTAAACCAAACTCTGATGATTTACCTGTTTCAATTTCTAACCCCATATCCTCATGCTGCTCAGATTTGATGGCATTTATACAAGGTTTTCTGCTTACACAAGCTTTTTAGAGCTTTTTCAAAATTGTGAAATATAGCACACATACAGAAAATTGCAAAAAGCTTACTTGGAGAACAAAATGAGTAATTATAAAGAAAATGTCCATTATGAAAACCTGCTGCTTTTTGGGTTCTCCACCTCACAGTGTCTCCTCCAGATGCCACTCCTTTCCTGTCTACTTGAGGTGACCATGGCCCTGATTTCACAGTAAAGCTTTATCTATTATTTCCCCAAATATTGTGCATCCCTAAAAGTGTAGTAGCTTATTTGGGGGTTTTTAGAACTTCATATGAATGGTATCATACAAATGTATTATTTTTGTCTAGTTTCATTTATTTAATATTGTCTGTGGAAAATTTGGAATTGAACCAGAGTTTATTTAATTTTGTTCCTATAAGATATTCCAGTATGTGAATATACCACAATTATCCATTCTACTCTTTTTGGACATTTGGCTTCTTTCTACTTCAGAATAAATAATTAAGAGCAATGATGCTATAGACATTCTTTTACAGATACAGTATTCTGGTCCACATGGGTAAGAGATTTGTTGAGTTCTTTCCTAGGGCTGAAATTGTAGAATGATAAAGTATGCTTTTTTTTTTCAACTTTACTAGATAATTCCAAATTGTTTTCCTAGGTTGTACCCATTTACACCCTACCAGCAGTGTATGCAACTCACAGTATTTGCATTTGGCCAATTTTATAGGTGTGTAATGATATTTTATTGTGGCTTTATTTCAACTTTTCTGATTACTAATGACATTGAACCCCTCTTATATGTTTAGCAACAAACAATATCCTTTTTTGTGAAGTTCAAATATTTTGCCCATTTTTTACTAAGTTTTTTTTTCTTTTTTCCAATAGTATTTTTTAATTAAGTCTGTATACCATTACTTTGGAGGTTCCCCCTCCAGTTCTATTGAGATATAATTGAGAAATAAACATATCTAATATTTAAATTGTACAATGTGATGATTTGATAGATGCATACATTACGAATAGACTCCCCCATTAAATTAACACATCCATCACACATATTTACCCTTTTTTTAAAAAAAGATTTTATTCATTCATTTGGGAGAGAGAGAAAGAGCATGAGCAGGGGGAAGGGCAGAGAGAAGGGGAGAGGCAGACTCCCTGCTGAATGTAGAGTCCAACTCAGGGCTTAATCCCAGCACCCTGAGATCATGACCAGATCTGAAGTCAGCCATTTTAACCTACTGAGCCAGGCACCCCTACCTTTTTTTTGGAGGGAAGGACAAAAAGTGTAAGTTCTACTTTCCTACCAAATTTTGATTATATGACAGTATTATCAATTATAGTCACCATGTTATACATTAGATTCTCAGAGTTAACTCATCTTATAACTGAAAGTATGTACCCTTTTACTAACCTCTTCCTGAATTTTTCCCACCTCCCACATCTCCTGGCAACCACTTTTCTACCATTTTTATGACTTTTTTCTTTTTTAGATTCCCCATGTGAGTGGTAACATGAAGAACTTGTCTTTCTCTGGCTTACTTCACTTAGCATATAATGCTCTATCCATGTAGTTGCAAATGACAGGATTTCCTTCTTTTTCAAGGCTGAACAATCTTCTTGTGTGTGTGTGTATGTGTGCCACATTTTAAAAATTCATTTATCTGGGTAGGGGGGAAGATGGCAGAGGAGTAGGGAACCCTATTTCAACTGGTCCCCTGAATTAAGCTAGATAGCTACCAGATGATTCTGAACACCCACGAAATCAGCCTGAAATATAAGAAGATATATCTGGATCTATACCAGTGAGAAAGATGTTGGAAATAGACTTCAGGGTAACAGTTATGCAGACAATACCTAGGTGGGAGAAAACCGTTAATGGCAACATAGAGTCTGCTTTTCTTTCTGCCTCTGCTTCTCCCCTGCTAATGCTCTGCCTCTCTCTCTCTCAAATGAATAAATAAAATATTTTTAAAAAAGAGTTGTTGAAAGTGTCTTAGAGAAGCAAATCATGTAGAAGTAATTTGTGATCTGCACGACATTGTTTAAATAGAAGCATTTTCAACTAAAGACATCAGGTTAGGGAAGGGCTAGTCAATAAGGGTAGTGAATTTACTTACTTCATACAAGGTATGAATGCAAAATTTTAAGAGATTTAGTGGCAGGCTTTAAGTGACACCAAAAATGGCCTTTTGTACTCCTTCTGGGATACCATCTTCTCATGTGTGTAGTCATTTGTCAGCTAACAGAGATAACAATGGGAAAAGAAGGCAATATATTTCTTTAGCCTTTGTATCAAGTCAGCCATACTACTGGGTTTCCCTAGTGTAACCCACTTGTAGTTATGCCCAACTGATCTTCACTTAGTTTACTTGGTTATTATTTAGTAGCCAAAATGACTTGAATAGCAAATTGCAATGAAATAACCTTGTCAAATAAAAGTTAGGAGGAAGTCAGTATAGTTAGAAATAATAACTAGCTGCATACCAAAAGAGGTCACCAAGAGAGCCTCTGCATTCCAACAAAATGGTTCTTCTTCCTAAGCTGATTTTTTGACTAACACAAATTTCTGCTTAAAGCAAATAGAAGTGCACTTGAGTGTCACATGTACCTATTGCTTTCAAATTTCTAACATATTCCATAGATGTCCACAATAAAACCACATTTTCCTAAGCAACCTAAATATGTTTAACTAACTTCTGAGTCTCCTGCACTATTCTAGGTGCTGCTCATATGACAACAGCTATATTCAAGGAAGAAATATCTTATAACAATTGGACTTGGAGACAACAGGTTAAGGGCACAATAGGGAAAGTGAGGAAAAACTGATTGGGAAGAAATCAGAGAGGGGGAAAAAAACCCTATGAGACTCTTGACTCCAGGAAACAGGGTTGCAAAAAGAAGATGGGTGGGAGGAATGGGATGACTGGGTGATGAACATTAAGGAGGGCATGTGATGTGATGAGCACTGGGTATTATATGTAACTAATGAATCCTTGAACATTATATAAAAAATTAATGACATAGGCAGGCTCCAAGATGGTGGAGGAGTAGGAGACCTAAATTTCATCTGGTCCCAGGGATTCAGCTAGTTATCAACCATTTTGAACACCTATGTACTCAACAAGAGATTGAAGAAAGAATAGCAGCAACTCTATGAACAGAAAAATGACCACTTTCTGATAGGTAGGACATATGGAGAAGTGATTCTGAGGCAATATATGGGAAGATAGACCATGGGAGGGTGGGGGGAGAAAGCCTCCATCAGCTGGCTACCAGCAAGTGATACAGCAATGGAGCACAATACCAGAACTTTCAGAAGGCTGCTCTGGTGAGGGATGTTGCCCCAATGGCTAAGAGGGGAGTGGAACCCTTGCTGTGACAGTGTGGTCTCAGGACCCTCAGGGTCACAGAAAGACTGGAGTTTCCTGAGTGCAGCAGAGCTCCCAGGTATCAGAGCAGAGAAGCTGGCTGCAAAGACAGCCCAACAGTGGGTTCTCAGCTCGAGGTTGCCATAAATGATGATCCCTGTCACAGTCAGACCACTGCTCTTCAACCAGAGACCCCACAATTTGCAGATCTAGGGATACCCTCCTTCCTCCACCAGGAGGAGTAGTGTGGGAGCGTGTTGCAGAAATCTGCTGGGTTTGGAGACTCCAAACCGGGTCATGTGCCAGAGATAGAAATGCTTGGTCACAGGCCAGGTAAACTTAAAGTGCAACTGGAGACCAGGGAGACAGTAGTGATTGACTGCTTTTCTCAGAATGCTCACTGAGGAGTGGGGTCCCGAGTTCTCAGCTTCTCTAGGGCCAGAAAGTGGGAGGCCACCAGTTTCATATTAGTCCTCCAAAGGTGTATGGAAAGCTTTTAGGGAACAAAAGCTATCAAGAGTAAATTCAGGCAGATTACTTAGCCTGGCCCCTGGTTAGGGCAGTGCAATTCCACCTAGAGGAAAGACATTTGAGAATCACTGCAATAAGCCCCTCCCCCAGAAGATCAGCAAGAACATCCAGCCAAGATCTAGTTTACCAATCAATGAGAATTTGTGTGTGTGTGCATGTGTGTGTGTGTGTGTGTGTGTGTGTGTGCATGTGTATTTTTTTCTTTCTTTCTTTAAAGTTTTGGGAAAGCAGTTTCTTCTAACAGACCACAATACACCCAAAATCCAGTGTGTGACTCTGTTCTATTCACCAGCCTGATCATATTCTTCTCCCTTCCCCCTCTGGTTTTAGGTCTCTTCTGATTTGTTTAGTGTATATTTTTCTCAGGTTGTTGTAACCATTGTAGCATTTTGTTATCTTTATCTATTCTTCTTTGGACAAAATGACAAAACAGAAAGACCTAAAACAAAACAAAACAGGAACAAAAACAAAAAACAAAACAAAAAACCAAAAGGCAATACCAACTACCAGGGAGCTAATCAACATGGACATTAGTAAAATATCAGAACTAGAGTTCAGAATGATGACTATAAAAAAAAACACAGAAGGTACTAGAGAATCCCTTTCTGGAGAAACAAAATCTAATAAAGTCAAAATAAAAAAGCCTATTTAGAGCAGTACAATAAAAAAATGGAGGCTCTAACTGCTAGGATAAATGAGGCAGAAGAGAAAGTTAGTGATATAGAAGACCAAATGATGGAGAGTAAAGAACCTGAGAAAAAGAGAGATAAAAAACTACTGAATCATGAGGGGAGAATTCAAGAGATAAGTTATACCATAAAGTGAAGCAACATTAGAATAACTGAGATCCCAGAAGAAGAAAGAGAGGTTCAAAAGGTATATTGAAGCAAATTATAGCAGAGAACTTCCCTAATTTGGGGCAGGGAAGAGGCATCAAAATCCAGGAGGCACAAAAAACCCATCAAAATCAATAAAAATAGGTCAACACCCTGACATCTAATAGTAAAGCTTACAAGTCTCAGTGACAAAGAGAAAATCCTGAAAGCAGCTTGAGACAAGAGGTCTATAACATACAACTTCAGAAACTTTAAACTGGCAACAGACCTATCAACAGACACCTGGCAGGCCAGAAAGTTCTGGCATGGTATATTCAGGGTACTAAATAAGAAAAATATACAACCAAGAATACTATATCCAGTTAGGCTGTCACTGTAAACAGGAGACATAAAAAGCTTCCAGGACAAACAGAAACTAAAAGAATTTGCAATCACCAAACCAGCCCTATAAGAAATATTGAAAGGGATCGGATCATCTAAGCAAAGAGAGAGCCTTAAAGTAACATAGACTAGAAAGGAACAGAGACAATATACAGTAACAATCATCTCACAGGCAATACAATGGCACTAAATTCATATGTTTCAATAGTTACCCTGAATGTAAATGGGCTAAATGCCCAAATCAAAAGACACAGCGTATCAGAATAGATTTAAAATAAAAAATAAATACCCGTCAATATGCTGTCTGCAAGAGACATATTTTAGACCCAAAGACACCTCCAAATTTAAAGTAAGGGAGTAGACATCATGCTAATGGACATCAAAAGAAAGCTGGGGTGTCAATCCTTATATCAGACAAATTAGACTTTTAGCCAAAGCCAAAATAATAGATGAGGAAGGACACTATATCATACTTAAAGGGTCTATCCAACAAGAAGATCTAACAATTGTAAATATTTATGTTCCTAACATGACAGCAGCCAATTATATAAACCAATTAATAACAAAATAAGAGAAACATAACCACAATAATACAATAATAGTAGGAGATTTTAATACCCCCCTCAATGAAATAGATCATCTAAGCAAAAGATCAACAAAGAAATAAGGACTTTAAATGACACACTGGACCAGATGGACTTCACAGATACATTCAGAACATTCCATCCCAAAGCAACGGAATACACATTATTCTCTAGTGCACATGGAACATTTTCCAGAATAGATCACACCCTTGTTCACAAATCAGGTCTCAATGGTACCAAAAGATCAGGATCATTTCCTGCGTATTTTTGGACCACAGTGTTTTGAAACTAGAACTCAATCACAAGAAGAAAGTTGGAAAGAACTCAAATACGTGAAGGCTAAAGAGCATCCTACTAACGAATGAATGGGTCAACCAGAAAATGAAAGAAGAATTGAAAAAATTCATGGAAACAAATGAAAATGAAAACATAACTGTTCAAAATCTTTGAGATACAGCAAAGGCTGTCCTAAGAAGAAAGTTTACAGCAATGCAAGCTTTTCTCAAGACCTAAAGGAGCTGGAGAAAGAAGAGCAAATAAAGCCTAAACCCAGCAGGAGAAGAGAAGTAATAAAGATTGGAGAGGAAATCAATGAAATAGAAGCCAAATGAACAGTAGAACAGATCAACAAAACCAGGAGCTGGTTCTTTGAAAGCATTAATGAGATTGATAAATCCCTAGCCAGACTTACCAAAAAGGAAAAAGAAAAGGGCCCAAATAAATAAAATCATGAATGAAAGAAGAGAGTTCACAACCAACACCAAAGAAATACAAACAACCATACGAAAATATTATGAGCAACTATATGCCAAGAAATTAGACAATCTGAAAGAAGTGGATGCATTCCTAGAGACATATAAACTATCAAAACTGAACCAGGAAAAAATAGAAAACCTGAACAAACCCAAAACCAGCAAGGAAATTGAAGCAGTAATCAAATATCTCCCAACAAACAAGAGCCCAGGTCCAGATGGCTTCCCAGGGGAATTCTACCAAACATTTAAAAAAGAATTAATACTTATTCTTCTGAAACTGTTCCAAAAAATAGAAATGGAAGGAAAACTTCCAAACTCATTTTATGAGGTCAGCAAAATCAGATAAAGACCCCATCAAAAAGGATAATTGCAGACCAATATCACTGATGAACGTGGATGCAAAAGTTCTCACCAAAATACTAGCTAATAGGATCCAGCAGTACATTAAAAAGATTGTTCACCACAACCCAGTGGAATTTATTCCTGAGCTATAAGTTTGGTTCAACATCCTTTACTCAATGTCATACACTACATTAATGAAAGGAAGGACAAGAACCATATGCTACTCTCAATAGATGCAGAAAAAGCATTTGACACAGTATAACATCCTTTGATTAAAACTCTTCAAAGTGTAGGGATAGAAGGTACATTCCTTAGTATCATAAAAACCATCTATGAAGAACCCAGTGAATATCATTCTCAATGGAGAAAAACTGAGAAAATTTTCCCTTAAGGTCAGGAACACAGCTGGGATGTCCACCATCACCACTTCTATTCAACATAATACTGGAAATCCTACCCTCAGCAATCAGACAACAAAAAGAAATGAAAGGCATCTGTATTGACAAAGAAGAAGTCAAAGTCTCATTCTTTGTAGGTGATATGATACTTCATGTGGAAAACCCAAAAGAATCTATCCCAAAACTTGTAGAACTCATACAGGAATTCAGTAAAGTATCAGGATATAAAATCAATGCACAGAAATCAGTTGCATTTCTATATACCAACAATAAGACAGAAGAATGAGAAATTAAGGAGTTGATCACATTTATAATTGCAAGCAAAACCTAGGAATAAACTAACCAAAGATGCAAAGAATCTGTACTCAGAAAACTATAGAATACTCATGAAAGATATTGAGGAAGACACAAAGAAATGGACAAACATTCCATGTTCATGCATTGGAAAAACAAATATTGTGAAAATGTCTATGGCACCTAGAACGATCTACACATTTAATGCAATCCCTATCAAAATACCATCAGCTATTTTCACAGAAATGGAAACAAACAATCCTAAAATTTGTATGGAATCAGAAAAGACCCCAAATAATCAGAGGAATGTTGAAAAAGAAAAGCAAAGCTGGTGGAATCACAGCTCTGGACTTCAAGCTCTATTCAAGCTGTAGTCATTAAGACAGTATGGTACTGGTACAAAAACCGATTCATAGACCAATGGAACAGGATAGAGAGCCCAGAAATGAACCCTCAACTCTATGGTCAACTAATCTTTGACAAAGCAGGAAAGAATGTCCAATGGAAAAAAGAGTCCCTTCAACAAACAGTTTGGGAAAATTGGACAACCACACTGCAAAGAATGAAACTGGACCATTTCTTTACACCACACCCAAAAATAAACCCCAAATGAATGAAACACCTCAATGTGAGACAGGGATCCCTCAAAATCCTAGAGAAGAACACAGGTAGCAACCTCTTCAACCTCAGCCACAGCAACTTCTTCCTAGATACATTGCCAAAGGCAAGGGAATCAAGGACAAAAATGAACTATTGGGACTTCATCAATGTAAAAAGCCTTTGCACAGCAAAGAAAACAGTCAACAAAACCAAAAGACAACCAACAAAATGAGAAAATATATTTGCATATGACATATCAGATAAAAAGCTAGTATCCAAAATCTATAAAGAACATATCAAACTCAACACCCAAAGAACAAATAATCCAATCAAGAAATGGGCAGAACATTTCTTCAAAGAACAGACAATTCTTCAAAGAAGACATCCAAATAGCCAACAGACATATAAAAAAGTGCTCAACATCACTCAGCATCAGGGAAATACAAATCAAAACCTCAATAAGATACCATCTCTCACCAGTCAGAATGGCAAAAATTAACAAGTAAGGAAATGGCAGAGGTTGGCAAGGATGCAGAGAAAGGAACCCTCTTACCCTGTTGGTGGGAATGAAAGCTGGTGCAGCCACTCTGGAAAACAGTATGGAGGTTCCTCAAAAAGTTAAAAATGGAGCTACCCTATGACCAAGCAATTGCAGTACTGGATATTTACTCCAAAGATACAAATGCAGTGATCCAAAGGGGCATGTGTACCCCAGTGTTTATAGCAACAATGTCCACAATAGCCAAACTATGGAAAGAGCCTAGATGCCATCAACAGATGAGTGGATAAAGAAGATGAATATTAATGCAATATTAATGAAATATTATGCAGCCATCAAAAATGAACTCTTGCCTTTTGCAATGATGTAAATGGAACTAGCAGGTATTATGCTAAGTGAAATAAGCCAATCAGAGAAAGACTATTATCCTATGATTTTGCTGATATGTGGAATTTGATAAACAAGACAGAGGATCAAAGGGGAAGGGAGAAAAAAATGAAACAAGATGAAACCAGAGAGGGAGATACACCACAGGAGACTCTTAATCCCAGGAAACAAACTAAGAGTTTCTGGAGGGGAGGTGGATGGGAAGAATGGGGTGGTGGGTGATGGACATTGGGGAGATTATGTGCTATGGTGAGAGCTGTGAATTGTGTAAGACTGATGAATCACAGACCTGTAGCCCTGAAACAAATAATACTTTACATGTTAATTTTTAAAAACCCTAATTGTATACTATACTTTGGATAACTGTATTTAAATTGAAAAAAGAATAATTCTTAAAGATGTTGATTATATTCCAGGCAATAAAAAAAGCAAAAAATTCTAAAATTTTTCTTGTGTGTTATATGACTTGGCCATATTAAGATTCTCTATAATTTTTCCTGTCATCAAGTAGTGGGCCTTAACACAGCTAAGGCTCTTGCTCACTTTCAAGGCTTGGTTTAGATGTCTTTCAGAAGGTTCCTTCAGTCTGACTGAGTTAAGTACCTTCCAGAAAATGTATATATACATTTAGGGTTACCTTCACCACCTGCTGTATGTTGCCTATGTTATACATAATTCATACATTCAAAACAAAAGTCATTTTTGAACATTTAGTAAGAACAAATATTTTTGCTGAGACAGGAGCTAACATTAACCAATGATAAATGTTAATAAAATCTCAGCTAATGTTTATGTTGCTCCATTCCAGGACCCTGGGATCATGACCTGAGCCGAAGGCAGCCGCTTAACCACTGATCCACCCAGGCACCCCCAAATATATTTCTAAATATCTTGTTCTGTTCCCAGTTTCAAAATATCTTTTATATGACCTTTAAAAATAGTGTCCATTTGGAAACTCAGGGGCTTTCACCTCATTGACTCCTCTGTACCCCTGACTCCTCCAGGCTCCCTCAGTCTTACCTTCTTTTCTAGCCCAACTTTTTTCCCTTGGTCACATGTTTTAAATGTTTTAGCATCACATGTTTTAGATGTTTTAGCGTCTGCATCTTTCCTCAATCTGTCCTTATGTATGACACAGGCTTCTCTCTTAACTTTCTCATACCATGACTCGTGATTTTTCAAGATACTTCCTCTGAGAAGATTTGTTACACGTAGAACATTTTGCCTGCAACAGTCCCTAACCAGGTATCCCCTTTCTATTAACTCATTCCTAGATTTACTTAAATGGAATCACATAATTTTGGAGCTTTTATCTATCTTAGATGTAAGATAGAGACTGTTTACTCTAGATATAGACATATCATATATATAAGGTGTAGATATATCTACATAAGATACAGATATTTAGCCTAATTTTCTTATCTTGCAAATAAGAGTGCTGAGGCCCAAGGAGATCATTACAAGCATTGTATTTAAGTCTATTAAGATTATCTAGAAGAAATAAATGAAAAGTCGTGTTTCAAAGGGAAATAAGCAATAAAACAAAACTAATGGAATGAGAGAAAATGCCTGATATGGATGTTTACTCATTTCACTAATTTTTTTAAAAGCCATAAAATACTAAGGTTCAAGATAGAAAAGAAAATTAAAAACTAGGGGCCAAAACTTCTAGCAAAATTTAATTAAAAAAAAAAAAAGAAAAATTAGCCATACTTTTTTTTTTTTTTTTTTTGGTCATTTGAGAAAATTACAATTTTTTGTTACTTTTCCTCACTTTTCAACTGGTAATATGAATTGCATGAAAAATAAAATAATTAAACATTATGGTTTCATTCCAATGCTTGCTGGTGTAGATGTATAAAAGAACAATCCATGGATTTTGCAATCAGATCTAGGTTTTGATTCCCATGGGCATCAGTTGACTCATTTGCAATATCATGAGTTAATGTAGAAATAAAAACATCTGGTAACAGACCTTGAGTCAGACGCATATTTTAATGCAACATTCCCAAGAGGCAATTAAGGCAACCTTTCTCTTCTATTTCCCATAGGAGTATAAGACGTAAATGCAAAGCCTGACATCAATACAGGTCTGTATTTCATTTACTTTGTCTCTGGGGGATATTTTGTGCATATCCAGTGAATTCATATGAGTATTAATACAGCAGCTTTCCCTGGAAGAAGTTGGAGCACTGCATAGATATAAAAAGAATGACACACTTAGAAGTATTGTTAAGAATTTCCAAAATGCAACAGACACATGAAGTGAGCAAATGCTGTTGGAAAATGGCACCAACAGACTTGCTCAACACAAGGTTGCCATAAAACTTTGATTTGTTAAAAAAAACAAAACAAAACATAGTGTCTGCGAAGCACAATAAAGTGTGATAAAACAAGGTATGCTTCTTTGTAACATTCTGGAAAAGGCAAAATTTGTGGAATAGAAAAGGGGTGAGAATATCCAGTAACAGTAAAGAAATAAAACTAATATGAATAATCAGATTCCATTTTCAAGTAGAATTCTCTAATTCAGAAGGTAATCAGAGATACACAGAATTCTAATGGCCATTTTCTCTCAACTTTTTTTTTTTTTTTTTCATTTCATTCCTTTCTACAGCCAAAATCAGAAAGAAGGTGAATGGTACTATCATGCCTTAACAATTCAACTTGGAAAGAGAGAAAAGTATTTCTAAAACTCTATCATAGGTCCAGCTCACTGCTTAGTTTAGTGTAGTTTAGTGGACAGATTGGCTTGATCCTTCCTCCCCCTGTTACTCAGTGTGGGGCTCAAATTTTATAACCTGAGTTTCGGTTTCCTCTTATGTGAAGTGATCGCATTAGTCACACACCCTCACAAGTACTTAAATATTTGACATAGTACTTGGTACATGCTAAGTGTTTAAAATTTCTAGCTATTAGCATTTTACTCTGAATTTATAGAAACTACATCGTCATTATATTCTTGTACCAAAACAGTTGATAGATTTTTGTTCTTGGGTTTCAGAAAACCCAGTGGTTCCATAGTTGGTATTTAGTGTGTACATTTATTTCTTCTTCAGTCACTCTAGATCCATTGGTGACTGTTGGCTTTACTGTTAGTTCATTGCCATATATTGATAAAAAAGAATTTTATATTCGGTTCATTAGTTATGTAAAGATAAGGAATCAGCAGCCTACATAGCTGAATGAGGATCTTAGAAATGGTCATTTCAGCAAATGTGCTGACAAAGAAGCCCCTACGTATTACAGCTGTTCTCAAACAGCAATTTATTTCCATAGCACCTAAGTGAAGAAAGAAAAAATTGCCCATTAGTCCCCTGAAGCAGAAAAATGTTTAAAATTCCAGGTTTGGGTAAGGAAAGGTGATGATATTTTCCAATGTATGTTCAAAGTTGGTTTTAGAATTTTTTTCTTTGTTAACAAAAAAGTCATACCTCATAAAGGTAGAATTTGAATCCATCTGCACATTCACCCTGTAAAAAGTTCAGTCTGTGTTTGAGTTACAGGACCAAACATGCAAGTTTCCGTAATCAAAAATGTCATTTTTGCTTATTTTAGAAGGGAAAATAACATAATGGAAAGGGCAAACATCTTCTTGGTAAATATGAACTTTGGAGGAGGAGGCCCTGAAAATTTTAAGATGCAAAGTCTTTATGATTATAAATGAGAAGGGAGGAAATTTAGTTATTATTGACTTATTTGTTTCAGAACTGCTTTTTGAAAAACTTGTAAGTACCTGGCACTGTGGTAAATGCACTGGGGACATGTTGTATAAAATAGCCCCTGCCTCCAGGAAGCTTCAAGAAGCTTCAAGAAGCAGAGGAGGAAGAACACAGGGTAGAAAATGTTTCATTAATAAGCAGAAATGGGATATTGTGGGAACATCATGGGTGGGAAACCACGAGTTCAAAAAAAAAAAAGAAACAAACAAACAAATAAACAAACTGAATAGAAACATAAGGAACTAGTCAGAAAAAGCAAAAACAATTTTAATAAAGAAAATGTCTGTCTTTCTAAAATCAAACACATTTAATACTTTTATAATACACTGAAGTTGTATCTTGTTCCTTAAAATATCTTTGCTCCAAATGATTCTGAGGCTCAATCATGATATACAATACATAAAATTAAATATATTAACATGACACAGCCACTTAGTAGTCTATAAAGTACATTATTTATGACTCCACAAGGCACACAGTTTATACAGGTTAATATGGGTTATATGAAGTGTTCTCAGTTTTCAGGTATTTAGCCCTGCTAGCCAGAGTGAACATTCTTTTAACAGCATACTTTGGTGTCCTTTTTTGAAGAATGGACATTGAAAAAGTTAAAAATGTGTTACTTTGTAGGCACTGATGTATGGAAAATACACTTTGTGTTTTTATGTATTGTAAGCTGGAAATGTCTTTTGAGTCACATATAGATTTATGCTTGACAAACACTGAACAGTCTGTGAAGAATGAAAACCTCATGATGAACAATTCTGATGAATACAATTCAAATATATGCTGCAATACTAATTTTCTTGTTAAATTAATTACTCTGAAATCCTTTGGTTGTCAGGTACCAAAATAGTTTTGAAGTTAGAGAATTGCTTTCCCACTTAATTCTTGTGGGTGGCCCAATTCCCCATGATATTCACAGCTGAGAAGTATTTTTTTAATGCATTTTTATCTCAAGTGATAATCAGGAGCAAATTAAATCCGGTCTTACAGCAAAAAAAAAAAAAAAAAAAAAAAAAAAAGCAAACAACTCAGTGACTTCAGACTGTAGGTCTGCAAGACGGGTAGGCTTAACTCCACATCTCAAATGCTGCTCTTGCATGCTATCACCTCTGTAACAGACTGAAATATGTCTATCATTACATCAAGATTGCCCAGTCCAATGACCATCTAATCTAATCAACACAGGATGGCCTGACCTAATGAGTTTCAGATGCAGTGCTTCTAAAGTCAGTCAATAGTAATAATTTAAAGAAACTTCATTCCAACAAATTGAATATAAAAGTCTTTGTATTATATGCAGAAGTTTACAAAAAGCACTTCAAGGATGTCTGGTCAAAACTATTGCCAGAAGATTCCAAAGCCCATACATTTTGTCCCAGTGTAATTATGACAGCTACAATAAAAGCATTAAAAAGCAAGACAAGCAAATCTTGGTCTTTCTTTTTTTTTTTTTTTTTTTTTTTTTTTTTTTTTTAAATCTTGGTCTTTCTTAAATGATTATAACCTCATTCCCTGGGGGAACAGGTAATGAAAAGATGTTACAGATTGTGCTTGTTTTTAGACAGATGTCATTTGGGACCATATTCTACAGGAGTTTCAGATTTTTTCATTATCATCAGTGTTGATTTTCTTAAATGCGACTGGGCTTGCTTGTTTCAAAGAAGTCTTAGAAACATCTGTGTGCATGGTAGACATGGCTATTGTCTCATAGTCATCATCCCGAGACCGGAAATCACAAAAGTTAAAGAAGAACTGCAAGTCTCTCTGGAAATTTTTGTTCAGAAATCCATAAAATATGGGGTTGACACAAGTGGAAATCATTGCTGTAAGGTGGCACAGCAGGAATAACAGATTGTGGTTGCAGGTAGCAATGATCTGATGATTCCAATCAAACACAGTGTTAAAGATGGTAAGGGGTAGCCAGCAGACTGCAAATGCTACTACGATGGACAACAGCATGATGTTGATTCTTTTGGTTTCACTGGACCTGTATTTATTGTCTCTCATCTTGTCCATCATGTTGTTTCTCCTTTTTAAGCGTATATATATCTACAGAGAGGGGGGAAAGAAAAAAGTTCAAATAGAACCACGAATTTAATGTGGAATTCTGTGGAAAGAAGGTTAAAATGGAAGTGGTAGGGGGAAACGTTTTCTTACCTTGAAGTAGCAAATAAATATAAAACAGAGTGGGCCAAAATACTGCAGCATCAAGAGGAGAGTTGTATAAGATAACCTATGGGAGTCCGATGGAAACTTATCAAAGCACACGTATTTGTCCTTGAATGCGTCAAGTGTTACATTCTGGAACGGCTCATCTGTCAATACTTGATAGATGAGGAAAGGTAGAGAAGAAACCACAGCAAGGACCCAAATGACAGCAATACCTACATAAGCATGTCTGTTACTGGGTCTCCACCCTCGCGGGTTGATTATCAGCTGATGGCGCTCCACAGCAATGAGAACCAGAGAGAAAATGGACACGGTGATTGAAACACATTGCACAAAAGGATTCAACTTGCACATTGCCTCACCAAAAACCCAGTGGTCCATTAAGGTGTAGACAAATGTGAAAGGGAGACACATGATGGCAACAAGCAAGTCTGAGAAGGAAAGGTTCACAATCAGGATATTGGTAACATTTCTCATCTCCTTTTGTTTCAAGATGATTATAATTAAGGCCAGATTTCCGGAGACCCCAAGAATAATTACAGCTCCATAAGCGAGAGCTAATGTAAATATCATGGCCAAGGGCAGATGACAATCATCGCCTTCAAAAGCCAAAAACTGGGAATTCTCTGAAAAATTACAGAAGATTGAATGATTTTCAACCTGGGAAAATACTGTTGAATTCATTTTGATTGGTTTGGTTGTCATAGATTACGCTAGACAAATGGAAAATATGTTTCTTCAAAGCAGATCAAATGTTCAGCTTTTTCTTAATTCTCCATATTGGAATCCATTTCTCAAAATAATTCTGAATTCTTCATTCCCTTGAACTGAATGATCTGTAAAGAGAAAATGACCAATGGCATTACTAATTTTATTCAGAGCAGTCAGTATAAATTCTGACTCATAGTACTGTTGTAAGTGAAGACATTGAAATAAATAAACAAATGTAATCTGTATAAACATCTTTTTAAAACAGCAGAGACCGTGCAAACATTTTTAGAAAAACAATTCTAATATTTTTAATTGGACTTGCAATTACTACATTTTGATTCAGCAAAATGTAGTAGTCTGTAAATTAGTAAGGTGTATGTAAACCTTGCCCCCAAAAGTTTTATAGAAACCAATGTTACAGATTCCTAAACATTATAAAAATATGATTATGGAAAAAAATAATGCACAGATTAACACATAAGCTATGAAATAAAGAAAAAACAACAATACAAATTTCCCTTATTCTTCCCCCTACTATAGAAATGAACTAATTCATTAAGTTGTACTAAAAACTCTACCATATAGTGACCTGCTCTTTAAGGCAGACATTATTTAGCACAAGTATATGCAAAAGGGGATCATCAATACAGTGAAATATCAGAAACCTTTGTCACTCCAAAGGGCTGATATCCAAGATCTATAAAGAACTCCTCAAACTCAACACACACAAAACAGATAATCATGTCAAAAAATGGGCAGAAGACATGAACAGACACTTCTCCAAAGAAGAAATACAAATGGCTAACAGACACATGAAAAAATGTTCATCATAATTAGCCAACAGGGAGATTCAAATCAAAACCACATTGAGATACCACCTTACACCAGTTAGAATGGCCAAAATTAACAAGACAATAAATAACATGTGTTGGAGAGGATGTGGAGAAAGGGGAACCCTCTTACACCACTGGTGGGAATACAAGTTTCCACCCTTTGGAAAACAGTGTGGAGATTCCTTAAGAAATTAAAAATAGAGCTTCCCTATGACCCTGCAATTGCACCACTGGGTATTTACCCCAAAGATACAGATGTAGTGAAAAGAAGGGCCATCTGTACCCCAATGTTCATAGTAGCAATGGCCACAGTCGCCGAACTGCAGAGAGAACCAAGATGCCCTTCAACGGATGAATGGATAAAGATTTGGTCCGGGGGCACCTGGGTGGCTCAGTGGGTTAAAGCCTCTGCCTTCGGCTCAGGTCATGATCCCAGGGTCCTGGGATCGAGCCCCGCATCAGGCTCTCTGCCTCACAGGAAGACAGCTTCCCTTCCTCTCTCTCTCTCTGCCTACGTGTGATCTCTGTCTATCAAATAAATAAATTTTAAAAAAATCTTTAAAAAAAAAAAAAAAGATATGGTCCATATATACAATGGAGTATTCCATCAGAAAGGATGAATACCCAACTTCTGTATCAACATGGACAGGACTGGAGGAGATTATGCTGAGTGAAATAAGTCAAGGAGAGAGAGTCCATTATCATATAATTTCACTTACTTGTGGAGCATAAGGAATAACACAGAAGACATTAGGAGATGGAGCAGAGACATGAGATGGGGGAAATTGGAGGGGGAGACAAACCATGAGAGACTGTGGATTCTGAGAAACAAACTTTGGGTTTTGGAGAGGAGGGGAGTGGGAGGTTGGGTGAGCCCGGTGGTGGGTATTAAGAAGGGCACGTATTGCATGGAGCACTGGGTGTGGTGCATAAACAATGAATGCTGGAACACTGAAAAGAAGTAAAATAAATTGGAAAACAAAACAAAAAAAACCCTTTGTCATATGAAGGACTGTGGAAGGGACAGAAGACGTTTAATCCAGAAAAGACCAGGAACGGTATAGACGTCTTCTCATATTTGAGTGGGTAGCATGTACCCTAGGGAACTGGGCTTAAAATATCATACCTAACTATACAAGTAAGAAATAGGACCAGGGAAAGTATAACACAGTGTGTATTAAAAATAAAACAAAACAAATTTCACAGCATTATGAGGAACAAAAGTTTAATGAAAGAAAATCAACTGCCTGCAAAACTCTGGGATGCTCCATACACAAGAGTTTGCAGCTACTGTATGAAAGACTTTTGGGGAGCTCTTACATTGTGTGGGAGATTTAAATGACTGTAACTGAAATTCCTTCTAACTTTAAGGTTCTAGGATTTTAATACATCAGCAGTTTTCAAAGGATTTCTAAGGTTTTATACATGTAAATATCCTCCCTCCCCACTAGACTGTATACTGATACAAGGCAGGGACCTACATGTTTGGGGTAATTTTGATCTTTCACAGCATTTTGTGACACAAAGACTCTTTTCTAACCAACAAGAGAAATTACAGACAGTGGTTTTTAGAGATGAAAAGCTCCTTTTAAAAAAATCTGATTTCCTCTAGTTTGCTAAATAAATATATGCGATTCAGGGTTTCTTATGTTAATTAACAGGCCATTGTGCCTGTGTTAAGAAAGGGAATTGCATTTATTTCTTTTTTTATGTGAGAATAAAGAAAATCATGCAGATTTACTTCCAGTTCAAAGGAGATAAGAAATTTAGTGAACATTTGCCTTTTAAGAGGCACACCTAATGAAATTTTCCTGGAGTGTTTTCGCTTTCTAGAATATGAGGTGTTTTTTATTATAAAATCACAACTTGACTTTAGAAAACTGAAGAATAAAAATAAAGTTTTCTGGGCACCTGGGTGGCTCAATGGGTTAAAGCTTCTGCCTTCGGCTCGGGTCATGATCCCAGCGTCCTGGGATGGAGCCCCCCATAGGGCTCTCTGCTCAGCAGGGAGCCTGCTTCCTCCTCTCTCTCTCTCTCTCTCTGCCTGCCTCTCTGCCTACTTGTGACCTCGGTCTGTCAAATAAATAAATAAAATCTTAAAAAAAATACATTTAAAAAAAATAAAGGTTTCTAACATTTAGTGATAATGGAAGAATTAAGACTAGGAATGATTTCAATTGTAAACTTTTTGTTTGTTTTTCCTTTCTTTTCTTTTCTTTCTTTCTTTTTTTTTTTTTTGTAATTATGTTATGTTAGTTACCATACAGTGTAAATGATTTTAGAAGTATGGCTCCCCCTTCCTCTGTGCAACAACCAATACATAATGGCTCCTGAACTCATGCAGCCATCACCCTTTATCTCTCAAGAATGCCAAAGGCATGGGGTACGTGGTTGGCTCAGTCGTTAAGCATTTGTCTCCAGCTCAGGTCATGACCCCAGGGTTCAGGGATTGAATCCCACATAGGCTCCCAGCTCGCAGAGAGTCTGCTTCTCCCTCTTCTACTCCCCCTGTTTGTGATCTCTCTTTCTGTGTCAAATAAATTCATAAAATCTTTAAAAAATGCTAAAGGCAGAGAGGATAATCTTCTTCTTAGTGTCTGAGAACGAACCCTGAAGAAGTAAGTAATAATCTAACATTTCTTTACAAATTCCTCACTGAAGAATTCAAGAAAATTTTCCCATCATACCTCATATTCGTGCTGCTGCCAAGTTATTCAACATGACTTATTAGTTAATTGTGAGTTTCTCTTCATTATTTAAAGTAAAACTAGCTTGATTGGAAAGTGCATCCTCTTTATCCCACAACTTCTCATGGCTCCCTGTCACTACACACCCCAGAGAAATAAGTATCCTGGAAAAAGACACTATGAGTACATTCCTCAGCCTAACACTTGAAGACCTCTACATTTTGCTTCCCTTTGCCTTTCACTTCCTGCCGCAAGAGCCCCATGGTGAGTCCTCTGTTCCAAGTGGGTCAGTGTCTTCACAGTACACCAAGTGCCCCCTAGCCTGTTTTAGCTTCTGCATTCATCTCTGTCTCTGCCATTGCTCTTGCTGGGTACTCTGTCTCATCACCAATTCAAATGCTACCCATCTTTCAAAGCACCATTTAGTGCCCCTGAATCCTTAACTGGCTCCTCCCAATTACGCTATAATCTTTTTAAGGCACGTAGTGTATATACCTCATAGCACCTTCTAATACTAGATTTAGAACAAAAATGTGTTGACTGACATTGTAGGCTCACGGCTGGAATAGTACGTTCTTGTGTGAATTAATCCTAACATCAATAACTGAATTCTGTCATAGTCCTTTTACATGGCTGATGGATACTAATTACAATACTCACTATATTAGGTCAGGTATATGAGGGGAAATGTTCCATTTCCATGTTTATAAAAAAGGAATTGTTTCTGAAAGAAAATTCATTCATCCAGTAAATATTTATTGAACACTTAGTTTGTGTCAGGCATGGTTTTAGTGGAGACAACAGTGACCGTCTCTTTGAGTTTCTAGTCTTGTGGGCAAAAGAAAGCCAAGAAAAAATAAATTGGTACAAGGGAAAGTATGGCAGATGGTAAGTATTACACAGAAAAGCAACGAAGGGGAACTGGGGTTGTTGGAAGTTACACTTTGTTACTGGGTGGTAAGGAAGGCCTCTGCTTGTCTGAAAAGATGGCATATGAACTAAGACCTGAAAGTGGTAAGTGAGGAAGCCATGTATGGGATATGTCAGGGACTGCATCCCATGTGAAAAGAACAAACATAAAATCCTTAAGGCTGGAGTGTTCCTGGTACGCTAAAGAGCAATGAGAAGTGCCATAAATAAGGGAGAGACTAGTAGAAAGTTAATTAGAAAGGGTAAACTGAAGAGGAACAGATTACATTAAGGACTTATTCCATGGGACAGTGTGACTTTTTCTTGGGAAAGATGAGGAATCCCTGGAGAGTCTTTGGTAAAGGCGTGAAGTTATATGGCTTGTTTTAAATGTTACTCTATTTGCTGTTTTCAACAGACTTAAGATAGGAAAGGGAAGAAGGAGAGAGATTCATTAAGAGGCCAATACAAAAATCCAGATTAGAGATAACGGAGGCATGGACTAAAGAGTTCACCGTGGAAAGAAAGAAAAGTAGAAATTTTAAACCCACTGACTTATTTTGGCAAAATCCAATACATAATACATTGTGTGGGCTACAAAGGCAGTTTCTTATGGTCTTAGGTGAATACTGAAATTCAACTCTGACACCTTTGAAATTATATATTTTTTAATGAAATTATATTTGATGGACATGCTCTGTTAAGGAACAGTAGTCTTTCTACTAAGTAGACGTTAAGTTAGCTATACAGAAAATGTAAACTAATTTTTTTTTAAGTATTTGCAAAGCTTCCTTTTCTAAGTGTATATATGATAGTCATTCTAGTTTGGTAAAACAATTCTGCATTGGATAAAATGTGTATTTTCAGCCTACCTTAGTATAACTTCAAGAAAGAATAGTTGTCAGAAAATAATACTGAAAGGAATTTATATACGTTATCTTTGAAAAGGAAAATAATTTGATAGTTACCATCCTGATATTTAAAACAAGATACACAACTACAGACACTGCAAAAATTAAAGCCTGTTAAATCTCAATATAGCTGTTATGAGCAATTAGAGACAATAGAGATACTACATGCATCAATAGTTGGGAACGTGGTCCCCTTTCAAAGGGAAATTTCCTTTTCTTTTCCAATGAGAATGTTGGCCTTTCACTGCTTGCCTTTCGTAGTGCTGTCACTACCTGAAAATACAAGTTGCTGGTCGTAGTCTGCAGCAGATACATTTTTTCATACCTCAGAACTGTCTGTTCACCTTACTTGTTTTGGAAAAGAAATGCCAGCCTTGTTACACACAGCCTCCCAAAGTTACTGCTAATTTATCTGTGTGATTACGTAATCCTGTTTCTTCCTCCCCTGGTTCAACGACAGCTGCCTTAAAATGATAAGGGAAGACTCAGAATGCGGTAGTCACCCCCCGAAAAGCACTCACGCTTTAGACATAGGTGGGCAGCTGGGCTGGATAGCTTTCTGCTCTCTTCTTCACCAGAGAAGCATTCTAGAGTCTTGGGACTGCCAGATACTGCTTCTACGTTTCTGTGCAGGTAGAGACAGGCAGGCTCTGCATGCCCCCCGCCTGCGTGTCACCTAGTGAGTTAGGCTTTTGCACAGGATCCAGGTGGGCATGACAAATCTGAGCACTCGGGGGGGGGGGGGAGAAAAAGTGAAAATAAATGTCAAAACACACTCCCTCTCTGCCTTCCCCTAGGTTTTTCTGTGCTCCAGCAGTTGGCAGAGAAAGAAATGGCATGGTTCAATCAAAATTCCATGCCCACCTTTATCATATTGTGTAACTAGGTGAATTGCCCCAAATTTTCCTCATCCTTAACCTTCCCGCCCTCCCCACCCCCCACGCCTTCACGAACACCCGTTTGCCACCCATGTATCAAGGAACATCTCTACCTATGATGATGAGACTGGCAAACAAAAGCATCCAAACCAATAAAAAATTTTTAAAAAGGGGTAGAGTCCAAATACAGTTCTCTGTGACTAACATCAGTTCTTAAAACATTCGCCGCTCCAGTCTACCTGGAGACCAGCGGAACACTCTTAAACCACCTGTACCTCCCCCGTCCATACCCGATCTCCTCATCTTGCCAGGTTCCGTCATCGCTGTTCTAAAAGCAGCTGAAGAGTTCAATGATTGAAAGAATACGGCTCAGGGTGTACTACCAGGGCGCACAGACTGGACGGGTCAGCACCGAGGGAGAGGGGCTCCTTTCCTGGCCAGATGCGCGGAACCCACAAGTGTCCGGGGGGGACCGTGCCTGCGCTCAGGTTCGCGGCCCCCCAGGCAAGCCCGCGCCTTCGCGGGCTCCCTGCGGAACACGTGCGGCGCGAGGGGGACCAAGGGGGACCGCCGGCCAACGCCCCCCCTCCCCATTCCCCAGACCATCTCAGCGACCCGATCCTCGACTGGGCAGCCGGCTCCAGAAAAACGCCAAAGATAAGCGAGGTCAGGGGAAGACGGTCTTAGGAGAACCCCAAGTGGGGAGAACTTGTACCCCGGTGCAGAAGCCTTGGGGGAGCAAGGTGTGCGGATACCGCCAACTCCCGGTTCCTAACGTCGGCCCGCATCCGCGGGCAGCAGTCCCGGCGCGGTCCGATCCTCTGCAACACCTTGCGACCTGCCTGCACCGAGAGCCCAAGGGAGAGGCCGGCCGCGCCTCAGTTTCCCAGTTTCCCAGAGTCAATTTCGGGCACTGGTACTTTTTTTTTTTCCCCCTCTCTCATCCTTCACGCCATCAATGAGAGATTTCTCCAAAAGTCCCTTAAAACGTGTAAACTTGAAACTTACCCTCCGTTGGATTCGTCTTTTCCGCCCGTTTATGAAAGCGGGAAGAACGGTAACGGAAGGGAGCAGAGAGGGGAGAAAAGATCCGCTGGTATTTCTCCAGCTCAAATCCTAAAGATTGATGAAGATAGGAAGAGACGCCCCCTTAAAGCCGAACTCCACCTCATCCCCGGATCACGTGACGGCGCCCCGCGAGTAGCGCCCGATGCTCCCCCCCGCAGCCACCCCGGCTTGGACGTCCACCTCTGGGGCGCGTTGCCTAGGAATTCTGGAAAGAAGAGCAATTAAACCTATCCGCACGTTGCTCGACACAGACGCACGGAGCAGAGCAAAGTAAGCCCTCGTCCGCGCACTCCTCGACTCCCGGGAAGGCGAGACGGCGTTCGGAGGCTCTTCCGAAGTCGGAGCCGCGGTGTGTCCCTTTGTTTGCGGGTCAGTGCCATCTTGTGGCCGAAGTTGTAACCGGCCGAAAAGCGGGAGCGGCCGCCGAACTCAAGAATGAAAGGCATTGGTATTTGGGAGAAAAGGAAGCGTGGAAGTCACCGCAACAATGCCACTAATAGGTTTCTCCCTTTCTTTTGTGACGTTTGTATATTTCGCACACCAGTGCCGAGAAGATTTTTCCCCGTTTTAAAAGCGAACAAAGAGACGACCTTTATTTTAAAATAATAATAATAAGGTAGCAAATCTCGGAGGAGACAGCCTGACCCTGCAGTCCTTTCTTTCCACTGAGAAAATGCCGTCAGGTTTGTTCCCAGTGCCTAGCTGCATTCTTTGGGGGAGCACGATGAACGGAACATTTCCCTACTGGTCAAAAAGAGTCAATGCCATTGCCTCGGAGCTGAGTCTACTGCTGTACTGAACGTTATGAAGGAAAGAATGGCATGTACACAAGAGGACCTTGACAGTGGCAAACCCATGGTGCCGGGGGATTCTGGATAATTACTGATACACTGATCTTAGATGTTTTGCATAGTTGTGTTCCACTTTGAAAAACCAAAGTTGTGTATTTCGCAAACACATGCACACAATAATTGTTTACTGGTGAGGATGAATACAACTTCTTCCAAATCAAGCTGCCAGAAAATAAAAAGTGTTCCTAATAAAGATAAACAACACTGCCTAGGATACGCACAGCATAACAACTATGATTGCATTCTGTCTTCAAACTAAGACAAAACAAAATTTCAAGAAAAATGGAATGACCTGAACTTTACACTGTTAAAAAATGTTTTCTTTCTCTGGCTATTAGGCAAAATAAACACTACTTAAAGTTCAGTATAAGTCATAGCTGGTTTATTTATATAGTGATGTAAACATTTCTGGGTTTTTTCCCCCAGGAAATCTTTCTAAATTATTTGTCATTAGAAATATTTTTATACACTTGAAAAGGGAAAGAATTAAAATATCATGCTCATGTAATAAACTACAATAATAGATGTGAGCATACATTTTACAAAATCCTACTACTGGTTAAACAGTAAAATGGCATATATATTTTCTTTTTAAGTTCTTTTCTTTCTTCTTTTTTTTTTTGACCAAGGACAAAAATATAAAGCCTAACTTAGGAACTTCAGATTTTTAAAGAGCAGTAACTCTTTAGATTTCTTGTTGCCTTCTGTCTACTCCATTCCCTCAAGTCACATTCTGAGAAGCAAGTTTGCCCCAAGGTTCTGATATCAAATTGACTGTTCTCAGTCTACTGCAAGAATTACAAATTAAGTTATCTAATCTTCTTTGAGGAATACATTTTTATGTAGCATTTTTACTATGTCAGCAAATATTTTGGAGTTGAATATGTAATCTGGACTCATTAGACACTTTCTTTTCTGTATTTTCCAAGAATGTTAATAAAGGCATGTCTATAATAATGTTTGAACTACTGTGGCTCATGTAGTTTGCCATTTTATTAACTGAATTGTTATAAATTGTCACCCATAAGGCAAATTTATAAAGCTGCATTCTTAAAATATTAAATATCAAATACCAATCTTTGAAAGATCATTGGTCTCAAAGACTTTTCTATGTCAAATTTTGTGGAACAAAAAGAAGTTTCAAAATGTTCAACAACAGCAACAAATTGTATAATTCTCAAGAAATATCATTTATTAAGAACTGTCCCATGGTGTAAAACATAAATAAAATTTTTTAAATTGTAAAATAAAAAAAAATTCAGCATATATAATAACCAAATACACCATAAGATCCACTTATAATGTAATCTTATGGAAGATTTGACATAAAGTAATCTGAGTTCCTCAGAAGACATGTGTTAAAAAGTAATCTGAATTCCTCAAAAGATATACTAAAGAGAATATATGTGTGAAATAAAGATAAGTTCTTTTTCTACTGTTTAATGAACAGCCAGTTGCATACTTTCTTATCTGGGATTCAAGCTAGATAAAACCTCATCTTTGTTAGGGAGAGAGAACTTTTTTCCATTTCATGTATTTCTTTCTGAAATTTCATTGCCATCTGGCCTATAAGCCATGACTAGGAGAATTAAACTAATGACCTGTTCTCATGTGCTCTTGGGCAAGTCTTTTTTTCTATCATTTAAACAGAAGGCTCTACTCATTAAATCTCTATAGACCTTAGTTTTATCATCTAAAACATGGTCTGGCCCTTTAAATAGAATGATTCAATGACTGCATAGATAAAAGTGTATCACTATATCTGCTGATGGAATTTATCCATTGTACCTTCTTTTTTGGTCTCCTGATAAATTTCTGCTGCAATGGTTAAAGATTCTAAAATGCTATTAGGCTCAATACAGGAAAGTTATCATAAATTATGACTCAGAAAAATCTTGATAGACATTTACACTACATATGAAAACTATAAAGTGGATGCCACTGAAGGAAAAAATTCCATTGGGGTAAAACTTAATATGAACCATGAATCAGTTCATATTCTATGCATTAATTAGATGCCAGTTTTTCCTTCTTTCTGTAACTTACCTACTGCATTTATTTGAATCAGTGATGTCACAGAATATAGATTGCAACATTATTTTATGGACCACTGAAGAAGAAAGAAAATGCTTCCAGTAAAGCAATGACACATAACCAATTGTAAATGAATCTCAAAGTTAGAGTACTAAAATATTTTTTAAATTCCTCATCTTAGAACCAATGAAATACAGTAGGTAAAGAGTTTTGACTAAATTGCTTAATATAATCAAATGGTCAATACAATCACTTAATTCAATTGTCTTTTAAGAATTAACTTGCAGAAAGAAGTAACAATTTAGTTAAAATGTTAGTATACACGTAGGTAGGCAAGCAATTCAATTACCTTCTTTGTGTAGAGAAACTAAGTAGTATTTATGGATTTGTTCTTGATTTGAAATGAGAATGCACTTCAAGAAAGTTCTCATTTCATTACATAGACTACAAATTCAGAGCATTTGTTTTAAAACTGTCAGAATAAGACTCTAGAGGACTAGGGTCTTCAAATTATTTAGTAAATATCCAAACATTCTTCTGCAGATCCCACCTTGTCTGACACCCTTTAGACAGTCAACAAAAGTGTAATGCTATTTTACAAAAGTGTCACATTGTGTATTTATTACATGGTATAATGAACAGAGCTTTGTGAATGTTACTACTATTGCTTTTGATGATAATTATTACTATTCCCTTCACATCTCCATACTCAAAGGTGTGGAGTGGAACAGCTGGTGAGAAGGGCAGGTGTGAATGCCCCCTCCAGACCTGCCATCATCTATGACAAATACCTCTGACAGCTCATCTGGCTCCACTTCCACCTCACACCACCCCCACCCCAAAATCTCATCCTTAGTATTAGACCCTTTCACAACACAACACAACACAACCATACAAGCAGCCAATATCATAAGACCAGACTTGGCTCTGTAATGTAAATCTATGTCACATCCTTGAGATAGTGCAATTTTTCCCAAAGGAAAAAATAAAAAAAGACTCCTATGTCCACATAAACATTACAAACTGGACAAAGGTGGTATGAAATGTTCCTAGGTGTCACTTTGCTTAGGTAAGTTTCCCTTCTTCATTCCTTTGTTTAAAGTCTAGACATTGCTTTCCTTTCCCCAGATAAACAGAAATCTAGAAAGAGGATAAATATCCAAAGATGGCTGGCGTATAATCGGACTCTTCAGCACCCAGGAAATTGCTTGACTACTACCCTCTAGTAGCATAGCATAAAGATAGAAATCACTGAACTGCACAGATTATTCAAAACTGTAGCTGAGAGACACCTGAGTGGTTCAACCCATTGTCTACCTTTGGCTCAGGCCAGGATCCCAGGGTCCTGGGAAGGACTTCTGCATCAGGTTCCCTGTTTGGTGGGGAGTCTGCTTCTCCCTCTCCTTCTTCCACTCCCCCTACTTGCGTTCTCTCCCTCTGACAAATAAATAAACAAAGTCTTAAAACAAAACAAAACAACCTTAGGGGAGCCTTAAATATTACCCAGAAATTCTTGGGCTTGAGTGACTTCCGATTTCTCTCCTTCTAGAAGATTCTTCGAATTGTCCCCCTTCTCTCCCAGTCTCCTATCTCATACCCTCAGTTTCAACAGACTCCTCCTTCCTTCTGAGTTAAGTAAAAACCATAGAGCACTTACTCCCTCACTTCTCCATCCCTCGTTTCAGCAGTGACTGCTCTGTCCCAGCTGTTTCAACCCCCAGGCTTTGAGTCAGCCTAGCCCAGAGTTTTCTCAGCTGACACCCCAAACACCATGTGACAGAGACAAGCCACCACCACTGTGCTCTCCCACTCAATCCATGAACATAAAATTCATGAGTGAGTTGTTGTTTTATTCCACTAAATTTGGGAGGTTTGTTACAAAATAATATAACTATAACACCAGTTTATTTAACAATTCAGTTTTCTTGGTGAAACACTAAAATGAAAATAAAAATAAAATTCCTCTTTCTTGCATTGTATCTTCCTCACCCATGTCATAGTTTCTGTAGCTGCCTTCTCTTTCCTGGTAACTTCTCCAAAAACAAACATTTACTATCCCCGTCTTTGCTCCTCAAATATGGCCCACCTGAAACCACCCCTGCTATGACACCAATGATCAAAGTCAGTGGAAACAATTCAGACATTATTATATTTATTCTTTATGTTGTGTTTGACTCTCTTAACCATCCTGTGCTCTTGGAATTTTCTTTTCCTTTGACTTCATAAACTCCACACTTCAGGCTTTCCTTGTTCCTTATTAGATGTTCCTTAGTTTTCTCTCCTAGGTTCTGCTGTCTCCCTCTATTTCTTAGGTGTTTCCCTCCTTAGGATCCTGCTATATAAACAGGCCTGAAATAGCACCGGTGTATTTGCCTAAAATGGCCCCCATATTGTTTTCTTCTTCGGATTAATAGCCTGGATTGGATTAATAGCCCAAAGCCAGACAGCACCAAACTCAAATTCCCACACATCTAATTGCTTTAAATGTAAGCTAAACAAATACGCTTTAACCAGTTAGAGCACATCTACTTTTCATACCCTGAGAAACTGCACCCATCATCTGTTAACCAGAGATAAGACAAATCCTGTTGCCATAGAAGACAGCAAATTGTTGCCGAGCTTTGGCGCTCTCTGAACCAAGTCTCCCCACTTTGCTACTGAGTGATATCACCTAGGCAAGTGAACTCACTCTCTATTTTCCCCTTCTCCCCCAGAACCCCCTGTCCTATCTCCCTTCTGGCTGGTAGCCCCAGGCTGTTTCTTTGGAAGATCTCTTGTCTGGAGAAACTTCCCCTGTCATGCAACCCTGTCCAACACCACCCCCAAAAAGCTTGTGTGTTACTGCCTATCTTTTCCCTGATTGACCTGAAATCCCCAAATTTATGACAGACCTCATTCTTAATCTTCTCTCTCTCTCTTTTTTTAACCTTAATGCATAATCATACCCTCTGTCACCAATTACCTGTCTGTAGGCTCACAATTCTACACATCTCCATCTAAAGGACAGATACCTTTCAGGTTTCCTTGGCAAATGTGCTTTCCAGTGGACAGGAATCTCAGTCTTGTCATCATCTCCATCCTTCAAACCAGAATCTAAGAACTGTGCCACGTTTCTCTCTCACACTCTCAAATTCAACTGCTCACACATTCCCATTGATTTTTCTCTTAAACATCTCTCCAATGTGTTCCTTCACACCATCAAGCTCTACTTATTTCTTTGCTAAAGGGTCTTTCTGCCTCAGTGGTTTTCACAATGGTCCAGTTACATCCCTCCTCAGTTTAAACAGTCTAATTGCTCTCCAGACCCTTCAAGTGCAATGTCCTTTTAACCAATATTTTCAGTATCACCCTCCACCACTTCCCACACACTCAGTCACATCACACTATTTGCACTTCTCTGACTGTTAACTTCCTCTCTCACCTTCATGCTATTTCTTCACCTCTTACTTGTCCATCCCTGCCATCTGGGGATTTAACTCTCACCAGTTCCTCAAACTTCAATTCAAAAGCTTCTCGACTACAAAGCCCTATTTTATTTCTCTCCATATCCCCAAATACCCCATAGGCTGAATGTGCCTTATTCATATGCCTGCAGTACTTTAAGTTTATTTCTAACATAGAATTTAGTACATCAGATGTAATGAATTGTTTATTTGCACAGACCCACGCTGTGATCTCTGGAAGGCAGTGACTACTCTTTTCACCTCTCTAAACTTACAGCCTAGAATTCTGTCTGGTAAATCACAAGATACTAAAAAAGTTCTGTTGAAGGATGGAAGAACAAAGAATAATGTAGGATAACGTAAATTATGAACATCACAAATCAAGCCCATTTGTTCATCTGAAACATTTAAAACTACCTTGGGCGTTTTATTTATGATGAATTACTACTCTTTTATACACACACATTATATATTATATAGTATATATATAATGTAAATGTAAATTCTACATATATTTTATACATATATATGCTTACTATATACTTCTCTTGACGATTCTTCTCATTTTAAAAATTTCCTTTATGTGTTAATTCTGCTTTTCTTATTAAGTATAAACTTGAAAAATGAATTCTACTGCCTTTAAAAATGCGGGAGTACCTGGGTGGCTCAGTGGGTTAAGCGACTGCCTTCACCTCAGGTCATGGGTTCTGGGATCAAGCCCTGCATCTGGCTCTCTGCTCAGGGAGAATCTGCTTCTCGTCACCCTCTCCCTCTGTGATCTCTCTCGCTTTCACTCTCTCTCAAATAAATAAATAAATAAAAATCTTTAAAAAATGCACATAATGTCCAGCAGAAAAGTGTCTTATGAGTTTTTCTACCTGCTGAATAATATACTTTTAAAAGCAGAATTACCCATTAACAGGATAAGAGTAAGAATATGGTAACAGATACCTTGTGGAAGAGCATATCATTTAACAACATCAACTTTTTATTCTGGCCTTATAATTTGAACTGTTCTCTAAACATTCTTTTTAAAGACTATTCAAAACAAACCAACATACCCAAAACAAATAAACTAGTTCTCTTTCATTTCCACTTAAATATAGTGAGGCTATATTTAGACTTATAAGTAGATTTAAAATACTAACCATGAAAACTTAGCTAAGAAATGAAAATTTATTTTTTAAAAAGCAATATTGGGGGATATTTTTCAACATCATCACTTTTTGTTTGGATTTACAACAGGGAAGAATAGTTGGTCTATATATGGATTTATATGAAAGAAATATTTGATAGAAATATTATGCCTCTGAAGGAATCTATGTTCTCTTCTGTTATATATTTTGTGCTGAATTTTTTAAATAATATAATTAGATAAAGAATCATTTGTTGATATGTAAGACATCCACAATTTTTAAAAAGAAGAGTCAAATATCATTATGTTGTTAATATAGCTGCAGGGAAGAGAATGTGCCAGTAATAATGGAAAGCTATCAACAGTATTCCTTTTTTTTTTTGAATATGGACAGAAACCATTTCTATGATCATCAAATTTTTCTAAAGATCCAAAAAGTTTCTCTTTCTACACATATATCTATAATGCATGCTTGTTAATGGCATAAAGTCATATGTAGTCAGAGCTTAAAGGACTTTATATATCTACTAGTTAGGACATTTTATTTTACAAAGGAAGTGAAAATTACGAAGGTCAAAGTGTTTTGTCTAAATTAATTTGTCCATTAAATTGGAGTAAAACCTGGATGAAATCCAGGTGTTCTGACAGGTGTCCATTACACAAATACATCTGTGGTATGTGATTGTGTGTATATACATACATATATACACACACACACACACACATATATATAAGTGTGTATGTATTTTTTAACATGGAAAATTTATTTTTAAAAAAAGAACTGTACATTCTGTCTGAAAATCAGTCACTGCTTTATATTTAATGATTTAATTGTTAGGGAATCAAAAGGAAAGATATAGTATTGCTTAAGTAGCAAAATGCTTATCAAAGTGCTTATCATTATGCTTATCCTGCCCTCTTAGGACCTCAAAATTATCATTGAATTTTCTGGGAAAATGTCTCTATGCACCCAAAACATTAGGTTGACTTTTTTTTTCAATTGCCTTTGTTCCTTAAAAAACTGCACGTATTTCACAATTATGTTAGTTCCTTGTTTTGAGTCCTAAATATTGATCATATGACAAACTGTTACAATTCCAAAGAAATCAAAGCAGTGATGCACATCATAAAAATATTTTCATAACATGTGGAAATGGCCCTTTGCATGTCTTTTAAGAATTAGGATTAAAGTTACCATGATAGAAACAGTGGATAAAGAAATGTTTACTCTTAATGAATAACTAAAGTTTTCACAGAAAAAAAATGCATCAAATAAAATAATACTATTTTTCAACTTTTTTTAACCACCACTATTCTGATAACTAATATACAAAGGTCACATGTTGTCTGAGATTATGTCAGTGCACTTTAGTAACTGTTTTTTTGCAAATGGTAGCTGTTATTAAAATGCAGCAATAATTTTGACAAAAACCATAGACAGGTTCCTCAGAGAAATGTTACCCCAGGCATCGTTTGGAGAGTGTTTTATTATTCAATAATTTGTTGTAAGAGCCCCAAGAGGTTTTAACTTTCACCTTTATAGAAATGCTTTCTTTCATAACTGATGAAGAGCAATGAAAACTGGAAAAGAGCCAGTTTAATTTTGTAGCACACATAAAATCCAGCTTAATTTCCCAAATGTGCATTTTATAAGTAGTGAGTAGGAAAAAATACATAGAGCAGAGGTGGACATTACTATTTGTGTTCCCAGAGGTAGTACTCTACCTGCTTGAATTTACTCCATAAAATAAGAAAATTACTTATTATCTTCTACAAAGAGTGATGATGATTAGTCTTGAATCCCTCCTGGGAAATTTGAAGATAAAAGCACACAGATCTTCATATCTTCTGATGTAGCATATTGTTGGAATTTTCAAGTTGACCAAATCTTCAAAAGAAGGATTTTTTAAAATGATTTGTTTACTCCACATATATTGAATGTGTATTTAAAGAAGGCTTTTTGAAGCTTGCATGCTTGTATGTGCAGTGGAAGAAAAAGGTGGGTTAATTGGAATCTTTATCTCAATGACATGTTGGCCTTTTATTTTTAATACTCATTAATAATAACAACAGCTACTTAAATTTAAGGGTTGAGATCATTAAAAGAAATAACAAATTTGTGGAAAAGAAAAAAAATCCATCTTGTATTTTTAACATACAAAAGCTTGTAGCATAGGTTAGTATTTTGGAAGATAGTCACAAAGGGATTTATTTGGAAGTTGTTTTTAACAACAAAGCATATTTGAAGTAAGTATGTATTATAACCATGCAAGGGATGGAAGAATAGAAATTTCTGTGACAATGTGTATTTGATTGACCGTATTGATTTTGGAGTTAAGAAAGTCTAAGAACCAAACTTTGTTTTCTTACCAGTCATCCCTTCTTCACATATAATCCCTTAGCTCACCAACTACAGGATCCAGTGGGCCTGCTCAGACTGCCTATTTTGTCCAGCTTTTGGGGGATAATGTACTAGTATTCCAGAAACAAGACAGAAAATAATGAAATAGGTACTGGATTTACTTGAGGTATTTAAGAGCTCTTGGATGACTCTCTTGCCAATACAATGACGTCTATGTAGATTCCTCGAGTACTGAATATTAAAATACAGGAGAGAAGAGGCACAAGAATTTTTGTCCACTTCTGGGGAAACAGGTAGGGTTTGCTGCCCCCAGAAACTAGATTTACAAGTTGCATTGCTACCAAGGGATACAGTCCTCCCCAGTTTAGTGTACCAGTCCCATGGGATTACACTCATCACCAAACCCTTGATCCTATGATTGTCACATGGTCATTTTTCAGTTTTGTTATATACAAGAAATGCAATCTTTCACCTGCAAGGCCATGTTCAAGAACATATGGACCTCTTTCCAATTTCACCAGTGTCTCTCCGCATTCCCTGCCTCCTACAAACACACACACACACACACAGAGATACACTGAGAATACAAAGAAGCCTAAAATACCTGCCAACGAATGACTAACAAAAATAAGGCAAACCTGCAATAAAGATTTGGAAACAATGGGGACGGAAATCACGTTGAGGAGAAACAGAGGACCAAATTTTGTAGTGTGTTTTGGTTGCTGTTTTAAAAACAACAACAACAACAAAAAACCTACAACAACTCTTTTTACCTCTCCCCCACCCCAATCCAGCTCTGTCCATCTTCTTTATGTTACCCAACAGTCCTGAGAAACGTGGATTCCGTTTCAACCTCACTCCCCAGTTCCACGCCGCTTGCCCACGCCCACAACTACCTCTCCTTAGGAATGGGAATAAACCCTTTTTCCTATTCTGACCCCGTTGTGTCTCCTGCCCCTTCAGATCAGCCTCCCTGCCTAGACTTCTCCCCTCTTCATTCCAAAAAGGTGCAAAAAGAGCAGCATTCTGTTTTGGTTTTGGTTTTTATTTTTTTCGAACAAAGAGAAAACCTGGGCCTTGAAGCTTTTTCTCATGGAGCCGAAGCTCTTAGAGGTACCCCAGCGCTCATTCCCACATCAGCTCAAGACTCCTCCGAGTTCACTTCACCAGGCTGGGGACAGAACCGGCAAAAATCTTCCTGCTCGGCAAGTTAACTTGGCCTCGGCCGAGAACCAGAGGCCAGAGTGACGGGGTGTCATCTCGAGGGCCTGCAGCTTCTCCCTGGGGCCCCAGACAGCAAGATAGGGGCTGGGATGCCCCGAACCTGGGCTTGGGGAGAGGCTGTCGCGGAGCAGGCGCCCTAGAGCAGGGTCTCCGGGGTCCCGGGAACAGTCACGTGTTCCCGAGGCGCCTCTAAAACCCCCGCTGCTCCCCGCTCCTTCCTCCCTACCCCCACGACATCCCCACCGCCACCTCCAGGTGCTCCCCCTGCAGTCGCCGCCGCCCGGGCGCAGAAGCGACCGCGTTCCCGGGAGCGGAGGCACCAGCACCGGCCCGGGCGCCCCGAGGTACCGGGTTCAGCCGCTCCCCACCGCTCCCTTCGGCGCGGGGGTGGGCCTGCAGGGAGGGGCCGAGGCCGTTCCTGGCTCGGGCAGGAGTCGGTGCGGGGCCGGGGAGTCGCACCCGTCCCGGGTCCCGGGTGTAGTCTGGGCTCCCGAGAGGGCTAGTGGGGAAGCCAAAGGCAAAGCGAATGGAAAAGTGGGGGTTTGGGGTGGAGGAACAGGCAATTGTTAGGCGTCAAGGGAAAGGGGGAAGGGACCAAGCGGAATTCTTTGGTTCGGGGCAACTACTCACCCGGGGTGGGGCAGGCGCTGGCCGAATCCAGGAGGAGTGTCCGGAATCCGCTCTGGGGCTGGATCCGGAGCTAGCGGGAGGGGGTTCTGCAGGGACCTAGCGCTTCCCTTGGGGGCGAGCCGCGAGTGCAGCCCGGCGGAATCCGAGGCAGGCGGACCGCAGCCCACAGGGTGTTCAGCTGGTGCACAGCCCTAGCCGAGCTCTGGCGCGGTCCTGGGGCGCAGTCCACCGGGCGCCCCTCGGTCAGTCCACCTGCCGCGCAGTCCCGCAGCTGGCCGCAGACCTGGAGGCAGCTGCGCGCCTGGATTTGCGTTCCTGTTTGCAAGGTGGCCTCATAGGACAAATGCGAGCAATACCATACATGCACACACCTTGAATTCCAGAAACAAGGAATTTTTTATCCCTAAGTTCACAAACCTTCAGTTTATCTTTTAAAGGAACTTAACCATCGTGTTGGATCAAAGTCGAAAGACTTTGCCAGAGACCATGGAATAGCCTGAGGCTCTCAGCAGAATTTTGAGCCGGAATGCAATTTTACATTTCAGATTTCTCAAGGGAAAAGAAACTCTGCTGTTAGAATTAGGAAAGCGTGGTGCGAGCCTGCGTGTTTGTCAGCTGAGCAAAGCTGTATTTATCTTTCCAACTCAAATTTTGCCAAATTCTAGCTTTAAAAATAAAATCATGGGAATATCTGAGAATATGGAATCTCGCCATTGTTCCAGGATCACAGCAAAATAGGCAATAGCTGATATTTTATCATTGCTAGAAGGGGGAAAAAAAAACATATATTTTATTCTTTTGTGTGTGACTGTCATCCTTTGTGAAAAGATGTGCCTTATCATAAGACAGGGAATTATCCTAACAAAGGAACCTTATTTAAATCTATTAGCTGTCTTTCAGTATCCTTTGAGTTCCCCGCAGTTCCTCCTATTCTCTTTAAGAACTATCTACTTAACATACCTAAAGTCTATTCGGAAGATTTCATTCATCTTGGTGTCAGCTATAGATCAATTTTTATATGAAAATTATGATATCAGAAAAGTGCACAAGTCTACAAAGACATTGCTTTCTAAAAGTCACCACATTTTGACAAAGAACTTTTCACTTTTTACTCTGAGAATTAAAGTTTGATGTTGCAGCCTGGGAATTTTGATGGTGGGAGCTAAAACTAGATACAAAAGAAAATGTCTAAGCAAACACAACAAAGGTTTCACACAGTCAATATTGAATTACTTCGAAAATAATATTTCATTTCTAAAACTTTCTGGTTACATTTCATAATTTTTCTAGCGCTTTGAGATTTAAAAAGCGCACATATTGCATTACTCTTATTATGTATAAAGTATCTATGTTTTTATAAAATTGTACAGTGTTCATTATAACACTTGCTGAAAAGTAGATAATTATTAAACAGATCTACATTTCCACTATAGGTTTGCTTATGGTTCTTTTCAGAGAAGTGAAGGAGTAAATTTAAGAAAAGAAATCCTTTGTGTGTGTGTGTGTGTGTGTGTGTGTGTTTTCTTTCATTTTCTCTACCATTGATTTTCAATTAAAAAAAAAAAGACAAATCTTATTAGACAAATAATTTCTACTGTTTGAATTATCCCCTGGCTATTGTCAGGGAGGAAGAAATTTTTCTTTGTCTAAAGTTCTTCTAGTTGGACTAAGAACTAAATTTCCATGAGACAGATTAACAGAAGAAAATCAAATTTAGTTTCCTGCCTACAGGGAATCTGCAAAGGCATGGAAATTCCAAAGACAGGCAAAATGAGGTATATATGTCATCCTGAACTAAGGAGAGGGGAAAGGGAGAAAAGCCATTGGCAGGAAGGTGAGAGGAGATGTTTGGAAAATGAAGGTTGCCCTGTTGTGCACATATGTTTCTTAGGCAAAAAGGAATCTCTATAAATAGCTCTTTTCCCGGTGCAGGTCCTCTATCTAAATTTTTTTAGGCAGTTGGTGGGGAGGTCAGAGTTTCTACCTGAGTCTTTTGGGTCTTGATTATTTTCAGCTCAGAATAATCTACCTGCCATTGTGTGGCCCATCTTGGGTATCCTGCCTTTGGCCTCCATACTACAAGATGGCAAGTTAAAGAAACAGCTTAGCATTCCCTTCCTTCCCCCTGGCCCCGTTTGCAGTATCTCCAGTTGTAAGAAGTCACTGGAGCAAAGATTCACAAAATGCTCATTTAGTGTAGAGCATGTTATTAGGTGTGTGTGTGTGGTTGTGTGGAGGTGGGATGGATTGGCCTGGGGCTACAGGGAAAGCAGCACAAGGTTGACTGCAATCACACCAAAATAAAATGAATAAAAGAATGCTAGATGAGTGAATGAGCATTAGGAGAGGGAAAAACATAAGAAAAAACTTATTATGGGGTATGATATTAGTATTACTTCTACATTTAACTTCAAGATCTAAGTTTTCCTTAGATGATAAGAATTTATTCAATCTTTCTAAAGCTGAAAGTTATTTTCAATTTTTAAGTTAAAAAATAAACAGGTAAATTTTGTTTTTAAAAACACTAGCTGGTCAGTGGCTATCCTAACTGTGATAATCTGGCACATCTCAAAGGACTAAGAATTGATCAGGGAATGACTTTGCCATTGAGTATTGTGCACACATAGTCAATAGTACAGCTTGATAAACACTTAGTAAGCGCCTGTACTATAGACTAACTCCTGGGATAGTGTTTCTACATTTGAGAAGCTACACTTGAGAAGCTTCATTGGAATACACATAAATTAGATAATATTTAGGGTACTAGACATTTGTTTGAATTTTTCATTTTTCCATAAATATTTATTTAGCACCTACAATGGTGGAGTTACTGGGTCATGTATTGTGGTAGATACCACAATGAGTAAAAGGCAGTTTTCTGCTTTTCCATTGCTTATTAATAGATAATGTAGGCTGCTATGTTTTTTAATTGCATTGCAAAGCAAATTGTCACATACAGCACCAGAGAGCTGTAAACAGGTCAATGTGGGCGTTCCAAAGAGGAGACCCACAGCCAACTGAGTAGATCAAGGAATACTTCAGGACAGGTGACTTTTAAGTTTGACCTTGCTTGAAGTTGGAAACAAATGAATGTTTAAGGTAAGAGTATACAACCACACCATAGTAATGAGCTATTGTAAATTAGATATCTTGAAGTTTTTATATACATTTGCCTTTTCCTTCCCTTTCATTATATCTACGTAAATCTAAAAATCATGATCTGCTATTTAAACACAAGGTAACACACCATAGAAATGACGATAGACTTAGATTTACTGTAATTGTTATTGGCTGATATTTTCCCTGCACTTGGAACCAATTAAAGACCTCAGGAAACTTTGTTTAGGAGATTAATAAAGTATGGGAACAGATTTTAAAATTTCATTTCCCTCTCAGTGGATTAATGTATAGTAGTCATGTAATTTTTTTAAAGTTGATAACTAATGTCTTTTTATTCCAAGCAGAGCTGTAATATGGATTTAGAACTCCAGGAGTTTTATAACAAGACCCCTGCTACCGAGAACAATACTGCTGCCACTCGGAATTCTGATTTCCCCGTCTGGGATGACTATAAAAGCAGTGTGGATGACTTGCAGTATTTTCTGATTGGACTTTATACGTTTGTAAGTCTTCTTGGTTTTATGGGCAATCTTCTTATTTTAATGGCTCTCATGAGAAAGCGTAATCAGAAGACGACGGTCAACTTCCTCATAGGAAACTTGGCCTTCTCTGATATTTTGGTTGTGCTGTTTTGTTCCCCTTTCACACTGACCTCTGTCCTGCTGGATCAGTGGATGTTTGGCAAAGTCATGTGTCATATTATGCCTTTTCTACAATGCGTGTCCGTTCTGGTCTCAACTTTAATTCTGATATCAATTGCCATTGTCAGGTATCACATGATAAAACACCCTATATCTAATAATTTAACAGCAAATCATGGCTACTTCCTGATTGCTACTGTCTGGACACTAGGTTTTGCAATTTGTTCTCCCCTTCCAGTGTTTCACAGTCTGGTGGAACTTCAGGAAACGTTTGGTTCAGCATTGCTGAGCAGCAGATATTTATGTGTTGAGTCGTGGCCATCTGATTCATACAGAATTGCTTTTACTATCTCTTTATTGCTAGTGCAGTATATTCTTCCCTTGGTATGTCTCACTGTAAGTCACACCAGTGTCTGCAGGAGTATAAGCTGTGGGTTGTCCAACAAAGAAAACAAACTAGAAGAAAATGAGATGATCAACCTAACTCTTCATCCATTCAAAAAGAGTGGGCCTCAGGTGAAAATTGCCAGCAGCCATAAATGGAGCTATTCATTCATCAGAAAACACAGAAGAAGATACAGCAAGAAGACAGCCTGTGTGTTACCCGCTCCAGCAAGACCTCCTCAAGAGAACCACTCAAGAATGCTTCCAGAAAACTTTGGTTCTGTAAAAAGTCAGCCCTCTTCATCCAGTAAGTTCATACCAAGGGTCCCCACCTGCTTTGAGATGAAACCTGAAGAAAACTCAGATGTTCATGAAATGAGAGTAAACCGTTCTATCATGAGAATCAAAAAGAGATCTCGAAGTGTTTTCTATAGACTGACCATACTGATACTAGTGTTTGCCGTTAGCTGGATGCCCCTACACCTTTTCCATGTGGTAACTGATTTTAATGACAACCTTATTTCAAACAGGCATTTCAAGTTGGTGTATTGCATTTGTCATTTGTTAGGCATGATGTCCTGTTGCCTTAATCCTATTCTGTATGGCTTTCTTAATAATGGGATCAAAGCTGATTTGATTTCCCTGATACAGTGTCTTCATTTGTCATAATTCTGAATGTTTACCAAGGAAAGAATAAATGTTGAGACCGTCTAAAACATATTCACAATAACTCTGTATGTAAATTAAATAAATTTTAGTAACATGAAGTTGAATTTATGTAACAGAGTTCTGGATTTGAATGTCAGTTCATAATATGTGGAAAATAACTTTAATGTGTTATATATAATATGATGAATTCATTTAGTTGTATAAAGTTGGTGTCAATGCAATCTATAATTTCACTGTAAGAAGTAATTGTATTAACGTTCATTTCATCTTGTCTTGTAAACAAATGAATTGTAACTTTTGTTTAAAATAAAAGTTGTATCTAACCAACTCTGTATTTTTGGTTCAAAATTATAATAAAAATATTTTTCCTGAGACTCATTTAATTTTAGATATGAGGAATATATATTATCTATTTGTCTTCATTTCTGCTTCATAGACTTCTTAATATTTAGTCTGTGAAAATACAGAAAACATTTCGTATGCTCAGCGAATCATAACAAATGATAGCTGTACACCCAAGTCATGATTATAACTAAGCAATGGGTACAAATTTGGCAGGAAAACACTGATTTCCTATTATTGCTAATTGGTCAGATTGTTCATTTGCCCCCACTCTCAAGTAACACACAATTAATTTAACAAATAAAAGTAGATTTTAAATCTTTTCTAGTCTTATACCACATTAATGCTATCAAAGAAAGATTGTTTTTATATACATCTTTTACAATCTAAAATGTGAAATATAAATAGTATCTGTATTTCCAAATAAATAATTTAAAAATACTTTGAGTATCCACAGCGGGGAGAAAAAGGTTAAATTTTTTGGTCAAGATACAGAATGATTGATAGACTCTGTGCTATTTCAGTACTGAGGTCTCATATACTATCTTAGTAAGCTTTACAATTAAAACTTTTTGTTAATTTCAGAAAGTTTTTTGAAAAACTGAGTCCCTGAAAATCATTGAATATTTTAACAAACAGCTCATATGTACAAAATAACATTGCTGTCTTCAGTTCCTATAACTGATTTAACCCTCCACTATATTGACTCCTGTCCACAAAAACAAAACAAAACAAAAACAAACAAACAAACAAACAAAAAGTAAAACAAAACAGGAAACATTTTAGGTTTGCAAATAGGTAAATCTGTTAGGTATCTAATCTATTGAAAATCCAGACTCCATGGAGTTTTTCTTTCACACACCCTCCTGCTCCTTCCCTAGATGTTGTCTACACATGGGGAAGTTGAAAATGGTGCTGGTCCACATGGTGCCTTACGCTGACTCTCACTGAACTCCAGCGGAGGAGTAGTTCTCCTGCCTGGTCTCCATGTCATGTCCACCTGTATAATGTATGGCCTGTTCTCAGCAAGGTGAGGAGCTGAGAGTCCAACCCCAGTCCACCCCTGCTGACATTTCACTGACTGTGTGGTCACATGGAGACTCAGCCATACTTTCGGTTTTGTTCTGAGCCTACACTCTCTGCTCTATTGTTCTTGTACCTGTTAAGTTTGGCAACTACTGGGAAAGTTTAAATTCATGACCATGGACTCTGCAGCAGCTTATGAAATTCTACTACTTCTATAGATCACTAAGAACTGAAGCAGGCAGCTTGGGTTACTGAGGCCTTCTCAGCCCAGACACTCTCAGCTGCCGTATCTGTGCTGTTGTGCTCACTCTACATTGCTATAAAAGCACTCCGCTTTTCTGTCTCTTTCTAGATTTTCTAATATGAAACTGCGTACATTTGCCTCTACTTTTAGCTTCTCTGATCTGTCGGTGCTATATGAGTGCCCACCCCAAGTTTTTATATGACAACGGGTAAAAAAAAAAGTGAAAGAACTTGGGTCCATTCTTGCTTTTCTCTTTCTTTTCTCTCCTTTTTATTCTAAGGGCCTGTACTTCTTTCTGCCTGTCAAGAATGTCCCCCAGATCTTCATTTTTCTTTTCACTGTGGCTTATAGTAAAACTGCTTAGAACATCAAGGTTTGCTTTTTTTTTTTTTTTTTTAAGATTTTATTTATTTATTTGACAGACAAAGATCACAAGTAGGAGGAGAGGCAGGCAGAGAGAGAGGGGGAAGCAGGCACCCCACTGAGCAGGGATTCCCGATGCGGGGCTCAATTCCAGGGTCCCGAGATCACAACCTGAGCTGAAGGCAGAGGCTTAACTCACTGAGCCACCCAGATGCCCCCAAGGGTTGCTTTTGGAAGAGAAAACTTTTGTGATTTAAAATCTTTGCCCCTCAGAGTGCTTAGCTTCAAGACTGTTGTCTTACACTAGACCAAAAACTAGGAAGTCGAACAATGACCTCTTGTTTTTTAAAGCAATAGGTATTTTCACTTTCACTGGGACAGTCAATTTCAAGGTTTAATTTTAGTGTGTGTGTGGGGGAATCTCCCTTTAAGTGCAAATATAAACAAAGACAGAGATATTTTATCCTGGTAGAGTACCTTACATTAGTAAATGTAGAATACCTGTAAAACTTCACAGATTTTATGCTTGTTGAGAGATGAGCTTAGTCAAACTCGATAAACTAATTTGGAACTTTTAGACTACTGAACTCAAAGGAGGAAATTTCTCTACCCTAACCAGAAGTTCTTAATTGAAAGTTGAGAAGTCTGAACAGGTCGGTGGCTGGAAGTCATTAAGGGGGGAAGGAGGGATAATAGTTTTGAAAATTTTTTATGAATGATCATTTTTTTCTATGGAGACTTGGTTAGGGAGTTAAACAATTTATGTTCAGTCAACTGTCCATTGCTCGAGAGCTGCTTATCTTAACTCTCCTATTCTCTTCTGGTATCTGACTTGATTACTTGTTCCATAGCATCTTCGCAAAGCAAGGCTAGGGGAAATAAATAGACATGAAATTCTAAGCGGTCAACCTCATTACTTTTAACAATTATTTAAAAATATTTATTTCAGAAGAGATGTTAAATCGAGTTTTGGTGCTTATTTAAATTATTCCTGCTGACTATGCTGTCAGTTACTATGGGTAATAAAACACTAAAACAACAGCAACAACAACAACAACAAAAACAGTGACTGGGAGATACACAAAGAGCAACTAAAATGATTAAATGATGAAATTTATACATGGATTACTTCATTCAGGTAGTGTTGAATACCTGCTGTGGGCCAGGAACTCTTGTAGGTGCTTTGGAAATAGCAATGAAAAACATCCCTCCTATTTTATGTTTGCCTTGTGGGAAAAGGGAGTCCATAGTAGAAGGTGGACAAACAATAAGCAGTAAGAACAATAAAAAGTGAATTAGATAGTAATCACATAGTATACAGATAGATGTGTTCATTTCCTAAGACTGCCTTAACAGAGTGCTAGAAGCTGGGTGGCTAAAAAAAAAAAAAAAAAAAAAAAAAATTGTCTGACAGTTCTGAAGTCTGCAAATCTAAAATCAATGTGTCCACAGGGCAACGCTCCAATGAAAACTCACAGAGGAATCCTTCCTCGCCTCTTCCTAACGTCAGGGTTAGTCAGTGATCTTTGGTGGGTTTTGCAGGTGCATAACTAATCTCTGCCTTCATCCTTGCATGGTGTCCTCCCTTTGTCTATGTTCAAATTTCCCTCTTCCTAGAAGGACACCAGTCATGTTGGTGGAGCCCCCACCCTTGCCACCATTCCAGTAAGACCTCATCTTAATTTAACTAATTACATTTGCAACGACCCTATTTCCAAATAAGGTCACATTCTGAGGGCCTGGGTTAAGATTTTAGCATGTGTTTTGTAGGAGATGGGAGGGGGTTGCAGTTCAACTCACAGCAATATAGTACTGAATATGAGTCATGATAAGAGCCTTAGAAAGATAAAGAGGAGAGTCAGAAACGGTGTGTATTTGGCAAGAGAAGTAGGAGAGTTGGAGGTAATTTCTAATGGGATGCATCCATAATTCTCATTGAAAAGAGAGCTTTTATGCAAAGGTTTGAAAAAGGCAAGAAGTTAGCTGGGTGGCAGTAAGGAAAAAGAGCACTCTAGACAGAAAATACAGCCAATGAAAAGGCCTTGAAGTTCGAGCACATTTCATGTGTTAAAGAACAGGAAGGAAATCACTGAAGCTGGAGTATAGTCAAGAGAGAGAGATGAGCTAAGGAGCTAATTCAAGGACAGCTCTTATAGGTTCTTAAAGACATTCAGAAGGACGTTGATTTTTATTCTCCAGAAAATTGAGAGCTATTGTGATTTTGACCACAGATAGGATAAAATATGACTTACATTTAAGAGAATCACTCTAACTATGAGAAGAGACTATGTTCCTCTGTCTTTTTTTATGATGTCAAGCAAACATGAGTGTTTGATATCTATCTATCTATCTATCTATCTATCATCTATCATCTATCTAGCTATCTAGATATATATATTAAGGCATTAAGCATACATGTATATGTGTGTGGCTGTAAAAAGAGAGAGACATTAAGCATTCCTTTTTCCTAAAATAATATATATGTATATGTATGTGTGTGTATGTCTTAATTCCATAATTTCTTTTACATTTTTTACATTAAATACATTAATGAAACGGTGTTCTCCTTTATCCATTATTTGGCTACCCAGTGGTATAGTTCTTTCAGGAAAGAGAAGATGCATGCTTAATACGATTTATCTATTTCCCAGGTGTTGGAAAGTGATCAGCACATGGATTTGAACACATTGATGGGTTTGGATCCATTGCCTTTATTTTCATCATTGAAGAAGTTCAAATAGTTTCATCTTTGGCCAGTGAAAGCTTCTGTAAGTTGGCTCTGGGTCATCTTTTTTTTTTTTTTTTTAGCCTAGTATTTATGACTGTTACCTTGGGAAGAACAGGCCCAATAAAGGCTACTCATCTACATCAGATGTGGAACTTCATTATGCACATTTTAAATCATAGAGGATTAAGAGAAAACTTGAAAGAATAAGAGTTTCTCAACTATGGGGTTTCAAATCTCTCTTCCTTTCTCTCAGAAGGTATACTAAGGCATTGAATTTCAAGAGCTAGACAGTATAATATAGAACCTAGATAATTTAAGAAGTAACCTTTTCACATAGTATAGTGGCCAGAGTCCTTCACTATTCTCAAATTTACTACAGAAACGTTTTTGAGGATAGTGATTCAAGGAAAACTGTTTCTCTACCCACAGAACATTTTGACACCAAATGTGTGGGGTTTTCTCTCACACCAACCACCATTTCTCCAACTCTTAGGATATTAGTTGGGTGTTCTACAGTTTAATTCAATTCTGACACTAACTACCTGGAATTAGCACAGATCTCACAGGCAAGGGCTCGATCCCACAGGCAAGGGCTCGATCCCACAAAACTGCTCCCATTTCACACACTAGTTGTAAATCTCATGTTGTCAACCAATTTACTATAAACCCTGGGTTCCTACAATCCTTCCTTAGGTTTGATAATTTGTTATAATGGCTCACAAAACTCAGAGAAATTATTTATTTATATTTATTGATTTATTATAGACGGTATTTACAGTATACAGATAAGTAGCCAAATGAAGATGTACATAAGAAAAGGACTGGAGGGGTCCCAAGCCCTAGAGTTTTGTCCCTGTGGAGTTGGGGTGTTCCACTCTCCCAGCATGTGGATACATTCACCAAAGGAGAAACCCCTCAAACCCATCATTTAGAGATTGTTGTGGAGGCTTCCTCATGTATGCATGACCAATTATTAACTAAATTCCCAGCCCCTCTTACCTCCCCAGAGGATGGGAAGGTGAGATTGAAAGTTCTAAGTGTCTTTTTTATTCCCTCCTCCTTTTTTTTTTTTTTTTTACAGACAGACAGACAGACAGAGGGAGTGCTTGAGAGAGGGTAGGGAGGAAGAGAGGGAGAGGGAGAGAAAGAATCTCAAGCTGGCTAAGTGCTGAGTGTAGAGCCTGTGGAGCCCAAAGATCTCACAACCAGGAGATCATGACCTGAGCTGAAATCAAGAGTCTGTTGCTTAACAAACTGAGTCATCCAGGGGCTCCTGAAAGTTCCAAGCTTCTAATAATCATGGCTTGTGGTTTCTGGTGACTAGCCCCCATCCCAAAGCTATCCAGAAGCCTACCAAGAGTTGCCTCACTAGAACATAATACATTTCTATCATCCAGGAAATTCCCAGGGATTTAGGGGGTCCATGTAAGAACCTCTTAACAACCCCATCACTCAGAAAACTACAAGGGTTTTAGTAGCTTTGTGTCAGGAACATGGGCAGAGATCAAATACAGATTTCATTTTATTTCACAGTGATAATGCCAACATACTATGACTCTATCTACTTATACATCATACATTAAGACTTCTTTTTCCTAGTATTCCATCCTAAATACATGTAAAAAAATCTTACCTACAATTGCTGACCTGATATAATCTAAACTTACATAAAGCTCTGTATAACCTTTATTTATAACACTTAGTAGATACATTCATGCATTTTGCTGCAGAAATATTAATATTTTTTTTAAAGATTTTATTTATTTATTTGACAGAGAGAAATCACAAGTAGATGGAGAGGCAGGCAGAGAGAGAGAGAGAGGGAAGCAGGCTCCCTGCTGAGCAGAGAGCCCGATGCGGGACTCGATCCCAGGACCCTGAGATCATGACCTGAGCCGAAGGCAGCAGCTTAACCCACTGAGCCACCCAGGCGCCCCAGAAATATTAATATTTTTGATTGTAGAATGCTACCCCAGACCATACTAAAGGTACTAAATAACAGAAGGTAGGATCTCCTGATATTAATATTTTTTAAACACACCTGACTTCAGAGTTATGAATGAAGTTTTGAGGTTATATAATGTATATACCTACCAATTACTTATTCCCTATCAAGCACATTTTATTTTATTTTATTTTTTTTATTTTTTTTTAAAAGATTTTTTATTTATTCATTAGACACAGAGAGATCCCAAGTAGGCAGAGAGGTAGGCAGAGAGAGAGAGAGAGGAGGAAGCAGGCTCCCCGCGGAGCAGAGAACCCGATGCGGGACTCGATTCCAGGACCCTGAGATCATGACCTGAGCCGAAGGCAGCAGCTTAACCCACTGAGCCACCCAGGCGCCCGTCAACCACATTTTAGTAAATTTCTTTGAATAATCTCTTTATCTCCTGTGTGTATGTGTGTGTGTGTATTATTATTATTATTGTTTTTAAATTCCTAAGTCTCTTCTACTTCTAAACTTCACATCCTTTTCTTGGATGCTACTTTGGGTGATCAACTGTCATTTAAACTCCTTAATCCTTGAGATAAGACCTCTAGAATGACAATCCCTTTTGTCGGGCAAAGTCCTTGAGATAAGACCTCTAGAATGACAATCCCTTTTGTCGGGCAAAGTAAAAATTAGTCTTGGATGCTTGGACACCACAGAGGAAGGTTGTAAAGGCTCCTCTGGTATCTGGAGGGAGGCGTGCAATGACTGGTGATCAGCACCTTCCCTGGAGGAAGAGAAGCCAGAACAGAGAGCAACATTATTGTTCATCATTCTCTAGTTGAATCTCTAAAACAGGCACAATTTCTAGTATGTCTTAAAACATATTGAATTGAAACAGCGCTTAATAGTATTATGCTAGTATTTAGCATGATTGAAAAATAGAATAGTCATTCATCATTACCTTCATCATCATCAACAACAACAACAATAGATGTTTACTAGCACTGAAGGTGCTTTACATGAATGGTCTCATTTACTACTTTGCCTACAAGGACAGTTCTATCTGGTACTGCTTTGACCCAGTATATCTTTGTTGTGGTCTACAGACCTTTATGGAACTCATGGAAGTGTTTGGGGCCATTGAAATCATTAAGGATACAAATAGGTGCTATTCAAGTGTCTATTAAAAATAATATTCATTATGTCATTAATCTCCTTTCTTTTAACAGAAGAGTTTTGAGAGATCCCACATGCATACTGAGTAGGTAGGTGGTGTAGGTAGGTGTAAGCCAAAGAGGTAGGTAGTGTAAGCCAAAAGAGCATGCTGGTAGCACAGTAAGTCAGTTGAAAAAGCACTCAGCTGAACACTCTAAACCACAGTGGTACTTTTCACCTTTACAAAGTTTGTAACTGTTTTTAGTCTGATACTCAAATTGATTCATATAGACTGTTGTTTCAGAGAAGCATAAGGAACACTGTGTCAGACTGCAAGTTATTGAGAGGGAGGAAAATGATAAGTGTTGCAAATTTGTCTCAAGATGCTATTCAACAGCTTTAAAAATTGCATTATCTAATTAAAAATTTTATATACCAAATTAAGATGTCTCTACAACTAATGAAAACATTGTAAAAATAGAAAATAATTGGGCCCATTTGGTGTTTGGTTTATTGGGAATAAAGATGATCTAAATCCATGGAGAAGTGTTGGAGTGAAGTGCTCTAAATAGAATCATCTAGAATCAAAATGCAAAAATATTTATTAAAAAGTTGAATTTATGAAGTGCAAATTGAAATAGTTTGAAATATCAGGTTATGAAAGCAGTGAGTTTTTTGTTTGTCTTTTTGTGTTGGTATACGATTGACTTCACAAACCTTTAGTTGCATCTAAATCTATAGGTTAATATTTACCTACCATTAAAAGTATAACTTTCATTTGTGAATTTGTAGTTATTCTGACTTATTTTAAACTAAGCTAGTTAGATGTAAAAAAAAAAATCTAAATCTCTCTAGATATATAGTGGATATTGTTAAAGTTCATTAAGAATAATGCTTCCCTTTCCCATAAAATAAAATAATAAAATAAAAGGTTATATCGAACAGTAGCTATGGCAGTATCTATAAGTATTCTTGTTGTGTATATGTACATAGTGCTGAGCGTACATAGTGCTGAGCTAGGAGTTTTGATGGCAGTTCAGGAGATAGGAAAAAAGGGGCAAAGCAACTCACTGTAACTTGTGCTTTTTGATTATTTTCATTTTTCTCCATTCAAGTCCACTGACTCAGGCTTTCCACACTCAATAATAACTGATTTGAAGTCCTCTTCCTCCAATTGATCTGTCTCACCTCTCTTTTCTCCTAGAGTTAACCGAGCATCTTTTGTTTCATTGTTTTCTGTTACACTTTTCCTACTTCTTTTCCTTGTATTCTATTGTGCACCCTGATTAAGGCTGTGACAGATTGCTCCCTGTCCTCATTTTGATGATTTTCCTTAAAGAATAGGATTCTTACCAGAAAGAGTTTTCTTTTTTGACTTATTAGAACATGGTAATGAAAAGATTTGATTTAAGTGGAATCTAACTCTTGTTTTCATAAGAGCTTTTGGTCAGAAACCATAACACATTTGGGATGACCATACTGACGTTCTCAGGGTTTAGACAGCTGATGCTTGAATTCAGACTCTCCTTTCTATTCTTAAATGCTTAAAGGAATATAAGTCAACTCTTTCTGTCTATACTTTACCAAAACCCAAGTGTCTTTGCTTCCTGTCCTCCATCAAGACAGGTCACGTCAGGCATGCATAAATAGCTAGACTTTTCTCATTCTATTTGCAAATATTTTAAGAGCTGCAGTAATTTCATGTGTAAGCAAAAGTAGTAGAGATGGGCGAAGGATGATATAGAGACACAGGTAATCCAAAGATAATGTCCACCTGACTTTGCTATGCCTTTTTCATTTTGGAAAACTTACTGTTTAAAAAAAAAAAAAACATACTCACTTAGACTCTTGATAAAATAGGTATGTTTATTAACTTGAGTATGCCAGGTAACAGTAAGGAGTGGTAGAGAGAAGCCCTCTTGCTACTTCAGTGGATGAGGAAGGGTTTGCAGTGGTGAATACCAGACACAGATACTCCCATCATGTCATTTTTAGGTAGCTACAGAAAATCTTAACTACCTGAGAAAAAAGTCAACTCATCTGCAGTATTCTCATTTTATTCCTATTTCAGCAACCATATTAAAAAATTTTTTATTAAAGACTTTATTCTGGGTGTTATATGCAAACAATGAATGTTAGAACACTACATCAAAAACTAATGATGTATTGTATGGTGACTAACATAACACGATAAAAAAAGAGTTGAGAGAGAGAGAGAACATAAGTGGGGGAAGGGCAGAAGGCGAAGCAGACTTACCACTGGGCAGGGAGCCAGACACAGGTCTCGATCCCAGAACCCTGGGATCGTGACCTGAGCCAAAGGCAGGTGCCTAACCAACTGTACCACCTAGGTACCCCTGGGAAATTTTTGTTATTTCATTTTATTATGAACCATATTATGAACCAAAGAGAAAACTCTTTCTGGTAATGCTTGTAATTATTGTTACTTTTTAAGCTCTTATGTGTATTTTCTTTGATTTATGCTTTAGATAAACGAGGTGTAACAAAAGCATATTGTTTTCTCTTTTCTGGTTATCACAAATAATTTTCACAATTATTTCCTGCTCAGGGTAAGCCCACCTTTCAGATGTGGTGACAAGGACAAGAAGAAGAGGCTAAAAAACAGATTCCCCACCCTAGATATCTGGCTAGAATAACACGAGAATAAGCCCTGCTTTTTTCCATACCACAGTTCTCGTCAAACATAAGTGTCAATTTCATCATGAACACTTATAGTTGCTAGACCTGCCTTGAACCAACAAAAAATCCCAAGAGGAGGAGGAATTCTCCAGGAACTGGAAAAACATGCTTGAATTTACTTCTGACAGTGCTATTTCAGTTGTTCATATTTAGACTTATAAAACCACAGCTTATAATCAATGTCATTAAATACAAGGAGTAGTAGAATGTCTAATGCCAGGTGATTTTCTTGTAAGCATGAGTAAACCATATATCCAAAGAACCAGATTTTTGTTTTCAATAATATATAGAAACCACTAGATTATTATGCTGCTCTGCCTAATTTTTTGCTGTCCTTGTAATTTTTTTGATGTGAACCTAGGACCAAATTTATATTTTAAAATGTTATTTGAGCTTATTTATATATCATAGTGTCAATTTTGATTCACATCATCTTATTTTTCAATGTTAGGAATATTCTTTCTTTTCATAATTACTTAATCTCAGATAATTTTGACTTTCTTTAAAGTATTTTGACTATTTAGCCAGAAGCACATAATTATATAGAAAATCAACTTTAATGTTAACAAAATTTGAAAAAGATAATTTATTCTTATAGTAGTCTTCAGATATAAAGAAAAATATGTTGTTTAACCACATGAAATTACCAGAAGTTATTTTGATCTATAAAAAAATGGTAAGCTTCAACCTATAAATAAAAATCCAGAAAACATCCAACATCAGCAAGGTATAGAGGTTTAAAACCAAATCTCAAAGGAAACTTATTTTCTTCAACATTTTCCTTTTTCTGATGTTTTAACTAGGTTAAACATTAACCTAGTTAAACCTAGTTTAACTAGGTTAAAACATTTTTCAGATATGAAAAAAATCTAAGTTATATTAAGCTATATTGAGTTGAGTGTAAAGAAGGGAGTTGGGGAAATTGGAAGGGGAGGTGAACCATGAGAGACTATGGACTCTGAAAAACAGTCTGAGGGTTTTGAAGTGGAGGGGGAGTGGGAGGTTGGGATACCAGGTGGTGGGTATTATAGAGGGCATGGATTGCATGGAGCACTGGGTGTGGTGAAAAAATAATGAGTACTGTTATGCTGAAAACAAAAAATAAAAAAAAAAAGATACATATGACAGGAGGGAGCCAGGGGAACTTTTTTTTTAAGATTTATTTATTTGAAAGAGAGTGTGTGTGAGCAGTGGCAGGGCAGAGGGAGAGAGAGAGAATCTGCAGTAAACTCCCCAGTGAACATGGAGCCCATCGTGAGGCTTGATCTAAAGACCTTGAGATCATGACCTGAGCTGAAATCAAGAGACCGGCAACTTAACCAACTGAGTGACCCAGGTGCCCCTGGAGCTAGGGAGTCTTGAGAATATTTCCTTAGAGTATAACCTCCATGATGGTAGAGATTCATATAATTATACCAATATAAATTATTCATCAGTATATGCTCAGAGTCTTTTACAGTGCCTGACATTGAACAGGTGATAATTAATTGTTGTAAGGCCAAATCTGTGAACAGACATATTGCAAGTTCTCACAAAGAATTAAATATATTTTGGGAGTTGAGAGGTTCCATGAAGCACTGGGTTGGGGGATGGGTATCTCATCACAAGACACCGTGCATCTTCAATCTATGGGTTTGCCACCGAGATGATTCAACTATTTTCCACGTGTCTGCTTCTGTCTGTACAACTATAAGCTCTTTATGCATTCAGTCTCCATATTTCATTCCCTCTGTTCGCTTCCTGCTTTCTCCAAACTTCAACTTGCTATGACTCTCCCCTCTTCTCAACCCCAATTTCCCCTGATCATCTCAAAGGTTATCACATCGCATAGCATCTCTCAATTGCACTCTGTTAACATTGCTTAGTAATGTTGCTAATTGTTTAATTTTTTTCATAATTGGGGCCAGGCTTCCTATCGGCCTACCTACATAGTTGTTTTTAGACACTGTGGGGACTGTGCGCCTGGGTGGCTTGGTGGGTTAAGCCACTGCCTTCGGCTCAGGTCATGATCTCAGGGTCCTGGGATCGAGTCCCCCATCAGGCTCTCTGCTCAGTAGGGAGCCTGCTTCCTCCCCTCTCTCTCTGCCTGCCTCTTTGCCTACTTGTGATCTCTCTCTGTCAAATGGATAAATAAAATCTTTTAAAAAAAATAGACACTTTGGGGGCTAAATCTACCCACAAAAAAAAAAAGAAAAGAAAGGAAAAAAACAAAACAGTGTTTGGGTTATCCTTTATTACCCTTAGACTAGAGATTGGAAGTCCAAAGTGGTCAATCGAGAGATGAGAGAAAAAATCAGCCAGTGTGAAAGTCCCTGTGGCAAGTGTAATGAGATACTCTAGGCTAATGAACACCATGTTCAGTCTTTTATTGCCAGCTGTGCTGCACTTCCTCATCATTACCTCCTCATTTCCTGAAGAAAATCTACAAAACACTAGTCTTGCTTAAGAGCTCACAGAGGGGATAAATGAAGGGCAATGATACTCTATGTCAGGGGAGTTCCAGCTATAGAAAGAAAATAGAAGCTACATGAGCAAACAACATTGGTGAGAAGACAAACAATAAGGGGAAGCAATCTTCAACATATATTAACTTGGGAGCAGATATGAGTGGGGGAAAGAAAACATTTTCTCCCCAAATGTTAGAAGAAGTTGGCTTTTAAAAAAGTTATGCATACCACCCGCATGCTTCTTGTCTTTCTCTGTGGTTGACACAATTTTACCCACTCTTTTGTCCTAGTTTGCTTCAGCTTTCTCCATTCTGCCTCAGTACTGATGTTGTTCTTATTGGACAAAAATAAAAATAAAATCTCCTGCCAACCCACTGTATACTTTCTACAAAGGCAGAAAAGAATTTAGCGGTTTTATTACCAAATAAGTATTAAGCTAGACTTGATGTGTATCACAGGCAATTTGCTACAAAGATGGTCAAGACAGAAGGAAATCTCAATCTTTTATAAAAACAGGCAGGCAGATGCAATCCATTACCTAAACAACTTCAAGATAAATGGTAACTTGGGGATCTCTGGATGGCTCAGTCATTGAACAGCAGCCTTCAGCTCAGGTCATGATCCCAGAGTCGAGGGATCGAACCCTGCATCCACCTCCCTGCTCAGAGGGAGGTCTGCTTCTCCTTCTCCCTCTACTGTTCCCCCTGCCTCCATGCGCTAAATATATATATATATGTGTGTATATATATATACACACATACATACATACATACATACATATATATATATATATATACATACATATATATAAATGATAATTTGCCCATAGGTGAGAGGACTCAACAGAATCCTTTAGCTCTGTGTAGTTCATCTTAAATTCACTCAGTATTGATGTGACATCAGGGTTGGCTAATTGTCTTTAACTAATAGAACATAAATGCAATGTAGCTCTACAACAAGAAGACCCTGATGACTTGGAGCCATGCACATAGGGTAAACTCGCATGGAGACAGAAGCTAGGGCGTTATCTTCCTTGATGGTTTCGATTCAAAGAGTGGGTTCTGATGTCTTTATGAAAAACTTTCTTGGCTTATAAAATTGACAAGAGGGTTTTCCCTCCTTAGTTTTTATTTATTTATTTATCTTTTTAATTTATTAACATATAATGTATTATTTGCAGGAGTACAAGTCTGTGGATCATCGGTCTTACACAATTCACAGCACTCACCATAGCACATACTCTACCCAACATCCATTACCCAGCTACCCTTCTCTTAGTTTTTCAAAAAAACATTGCAAATTAAAGCAACAGAGAATTTACAATGGCATTTTTAAAGGAAAAGCTCTAAGAGAAGGAGATCTCTTTCTTTTGATACTGAAAAAAAAATCCATTTTTTTTTTTTTTTAAGAATTGTTTTAACCCTTACAATGATGACAATGGTTCTCAGAAGGGGGCAATCTCCCTTTCCCCCTGGGTTATTTAAAAGTACTGGAGGCTTTTTTGGTTGTCATAACTAGGGTAGACCTCTAAAGCATAGAGGCCAGGGATGTTGCTTAACATCCTTTAGAACACAGGACAATCCTCACAACAAGGAATTATTCAGCCCAATATATCAGTAGTGCTGAAGCTGGGCAAGCCTGTTCTCCTACAAGGGGAGTAAGCACATAATTTATCCTCTACACTGCAACACTTTGCAGAATGAGAAGATGGCATCATTAATAATAAGGCTAGGACAGTGTTCATTGTGTATATATGTATATGATGTATATTTACTTTGTCCATAAACCAGTTGCCAATGATTTGACTGTCAAGAATGATGCTCAGAACACTTCTCTTATTGACAAAGTCCCTCAGGATATGCGTTGAGTATTTAACAATTGACTTCCTGCAGGGAGTGGGAGTGCCCTGATTAGTAGTGTCTGTGATTTGGGGAGTGTAAACACAGCCAACTTGGTCAATATCAGACTATCAACATGACCTCATTAAATGTGGACTTGGGAGGAGAGGCACAGTAGCACACCACTATCTGGTATTTTCACCATATAGATTCAAAAGACATATATAACCACAAGAACAAATAGCAAAATTGCTGGAAAGTGATAAATTTGGAATATCTAACACCTTTGTCTTTAATATTATTTATTTAATTATGTTTATGTATTTCTTAATAATGGCTGTTTTTTAAAATTCCCAGGTAATTTTGGCAATAAGATTTCATGAGATGGTGCAGGCTGACTCCAATCCACCTCTACAGCTTATTTTATGACATAACTGGAAATAAGAATTCACTTCTGAGCTCTTAGGATATGTAAAATAAATACACAGGGTGAGCTCTTGTTTTTGTTGCTTCTCACACCGGGCGCCCTGCAGCCCAAATCCTTCCCATTCTCCCTTATTCCCACTTGAAAGAGGAGAATTCACTTTTTTTTTTTTTTTCCAAAGATTTTATTTATTTATTTGAGAGAGAGAGAGAGAGAGCACGAGCCAGGACAAGGGGCAGAGGGAGAGGGAGAAGCAGGCTCCCCGCTCAGCATGTGGGATGCGGGACCGGATCCCAGGACCTTGAAATCATGACCTGAGCCAAAGGCAGACGCTTAACCTACTGAGCCATCCAGGCATCCCTGGAGAATTCACTAATTTAATTGTTCAAAGCTCAGGGCATCTGTTGAACTGTACTCTGTCAGTGAAAGGAAAAACTTCCTTAAAAGCAGGAATTTAGGCTCCACAGATCTCTGTTGTATCCTGCCTCAGGGTCCAAACTGGCAAGTTCAGAGATAAGAAGAGAAAAAGCTGGCATGTGAGAAAGTCCCAGTGTCAGAATCCAAATTTCACATTATATGGAAAAAGTCCTTACAGTCTGTATAAAGTTGTGGCCGCTTCTTAATTGCACCATAAGACAAGCCCAGCATTACCATAGTATATTAATATTGCCAAACTTGATTGCTAACATTTCATTAAACTTGTCACCTTTACATTAGTTCCATTTTAATTTTATTTCTGTTTCAATAAACATGATGTTTGGCAAAAAGAACTGTGAAAAATATTTAAAAGATTAAAATGATATTTGTATAGTAATAAAAGCTGTATTATTAATGTATTGATTTATTAGTTATAATACTTTCTATAATTTTCTATAACCTTTTTCTACAACCTTTTGGTTGTAGAAAACTATACATCCATCTAGAACAAGCATCCTTAAAGAGGTTGATTTTTTCATAAACTTTCAAAATTCTTTTCTGGTCTCATACCATTCAGATTTTGTCCCCAAAACTTTTTTTTTTTAAAGATTCTATTCATTTATTCAGGATATGGAGAGAGCACAAGAGAGAGAGAGAGTACCAGTGGGAGGAGGGGCAGAGGAAGAGGGAGAAACAGGCTCCCTGCTAAGCCAGGGATCATGGGATCATGACCTGAGCTGAAGGCAGATGCTTACCTGATTGAACCACCCCGGCACCATCTAAAAACATTCTTTAAAAAATGCCAAAAACATTTTTTTTAAAAAAATCTGGTTTTTAAATACAGATTCAAATGAGTTAAACACACTTCTCTTATAATAAAAATTTTTCTTCATTTGGTTATTACCGTCTCCTGACCTAATATTGCATATGTGTCTTACCTAGTTTATTCTATGTCAAACATTCCAGAGATTTTCCATCTTAAAGGACTAAACAATTCATTTTGTTTAATTAAAAAGACTTATTTGTTGCTGAAGTCTAACATCATACACAAATCATGGGTGTTCAGTTTCGCTAACTGTCACAAAAAGAGCACATCCAAATAATCATCACTCAGATCAAGCTAGGGTAACTCTCTGGTGTACAGAAGCTTACCTTGTTCTGGTCACCACACCTGTCTTTTCTTCTAAGGTCATTACTCCTCTGGTTCCTAATATTATAAATTAATTTTAGCTGTTTTTTATCTTTTTTTTTTTTCCATCTCAATATTTTTTTTTATTTTTATTTCCAGCATAACAGTATTCATTATTTTTGCACCACACCCCGTGCTCCATGCAATCCGTGCCCTCTATAATACCCACCACCTGGTACCCCAACCTCCCACCCCCCGTCCCTTCAAAACCCTCAGATTGTTTTTCAGAGTCCATAGTCTCTCATGGTTCACCTCCCCTTCCAATTTCCCCCAACTCCCTTCTCCACTCTAAGTCCCCTATCTTATATAAATAAATTCATATAAACTATTACTCTTTTGTGTCTATCTCCATCATCTCACATTATCTATGTGAGATTCTTTTACTTTGTTGGATATATTAGTTTATTTATTTTCATTGCTATTGTGTTCCATTGGGTGAATACAGAGCAATTTATTCATTTTAGAATTAATGGACATGTGGGTTGTTTCTGGTTTGAATTATTCCAAATAGTGCTGCTATGAACATTTTTGCACTTGTTTTTTGATGAACATATTGTACACATTTTGGCTGAGTATACACCTAGGAATAGAATTGCTGAGTTCTAGGCAGTACGCATGATCTGCTTTAGCTGATCTTGCTGAAGAGTTTTCCAAAGTGATTATACATGCGTTCATTCCTATCATACTAGAGGTATAGGAGTGTTCCATTTGCTCCAGATCCTTGTCTGCATGGGATATTGTCAAGATTTTCACTTTCATGTTTTTATTTATAAATTTTAGCTATTCCTGGGGTACCTGGGTGGCTCGGTCAGTTAAGTGCCCAGCTCTTGGTTTTGGTCCAGGTCATGATCTCAGGGTCCTGGGGCTGAGCCTGCATCAGGCTCTGCACTCAGTATGGATTCTGCTGGCAACTCTCCCTCTTTCTTTCCCTCTGCCCTTCCCACTCTTGCTCACTTTCTTGCTCTCAAAAAAACAAAATAAATCTTTAAGAAAGAAACCCATAGTTTTAAAAAAAAAGCAAAAAAATACATTTTAGTCCTTCCTAAGGGTATCTAATGATATCACAGAATGGTTTTAATTTGCCTTTTTCTGATGATTAATAAAGTGGCACATTTTAAAATGTACTTTTTAGTTATTTGAATATTCTTCTTTGTGAAAGCTTACCCAAGTTTTTTTTTTAATTCCCATTTTTATATTGGATGTCCTGTCTTTATTTATTGATTGGTCTTTATATATTCCTTATATTAATATAGACCTTTGTTCTCTCACTTTGGTTTATCTTTTCACTTTTTCATTTAATAGAGGTTCCTAACTTACTTAATTTGAATCAATTAATCTCCTTTATGTTAAGTTTTTTTTTATGAGAAAAATCTGAGAAATTTTTCCCTAAGGTCACAAAGATCTTATATTCTTTCCCCATAGCTCTGATAAGATTTGATGTTTAGAAGGTAAGTTCCCTTGAATTTTTAAAAAGATTTTATTTATTGATTTTTGAGTGAGAGAGAGAGTTTGGGGGGGAGGGGCAGAGGGAGAAGCAAGCTCCTCGCTGAGCAGGAAGCCCTATGCAGGACTTGATGCCAGGACCCTGGGATCCTGACCTGAGCTAAAGGCAGATGCTTAACTGACTGAGCCACCCGGGTGTCCCTCCCCTTTGCATTTTTATAATGAATTTTAGAATTTTCACAATAGAATTACAATAATAATGTATTTTGTTATGCCATTTTGAATAATGAATAGGATAATAATCAATCTATAAATCAGTTTTAGTTAGAATTGACATCATTACAGTATTAAATTTTCAGATTCATAAATATTTACTCGAGTAATCTTTGTATTTTCTCAGCTATGTGTTATAGTTTTCAGAATAGCAGTTTTGTACATCTTTTAGATTTATTTCTAAGTATTTGGTGCTTTTCAATGTGATTTTCAATGTTAATTTTAAAATTATAAACATTTTATTTTTGGTGTTCATTGCTAGAAATAAAGATTTTTTTTTATATTGACTTTCTTACCAGTAAACATTCAATTTTGTATATAAATTCCAGCGATTTATATGTGATTATTTTAGATTTCTTACGGATACCATTATGTGATCTGCAAATATTGATAGTTTTATTTCTTTCTTTCTCATCCTCATATATTTTGTTTATTGTCCTTTACTTATTACACTAAACCCTCCACTATAATATTAACAGATTTAGTGATTGCAAGTCCCCTCACCTTGCTGCCAATCCCAGGGGAAGAGAATTCATACCTAATTTCTATGCGCATGGCAAACTCTATGGTGGGTATGCAAAACCTAAAATTGGATGAAAAAATGAAAACTTGCCATGATACTTCCGTTGTTCCATCTCAGGTGTCTTTCTGATACAATACAACCTGTGTCCTATTCACTTCACCTGAATTATGAGATGAAATTTGAGGGGTATTTGAAATATACTCAGACTAGTGGCCAGATTAAAGTGTTTGTGCCAGTGTTTTGGTACTTTCTTTATGGTTGTAAGTCAGTGCAGGTTACTGATCTCAATCAGTTTTAGAGATTAATCTCATACTTATTTTAACTATGGTACTAGATATCTGTACCCCTAAAAATGATGCAGTCACTATTATTTTAGTTTGTTTGTTTTCCCCTGAGTCAATTTAGTAGCCAAGGTTAGTGGGAACTACAGACTGGACCATTGCAGGCCTATATCAATATCTCACCAGACTCATTCATGTGTAGCCTTAGCATGAGGGACCTCTTTCTCTGAACCTCAGTGTCTCAGTCTATTAAAGAAGGAGAAGAGTAAGCATATAGGTAAATGTGATTAGTAATCAAGATAAGTCAAGAAACCACCTAGCATAATGTTTGAGACAATGACTAGGTCCCAAATAAAAATTATTTATTATTAATGGTAAAGGCCATAATAAAATATGTCTGAATTAATACAATATAATATGATAAAAATCAGCCATACCTATTATAAACTATGTAAATACACAGAATACGTTCATAACTCTGGCAAGTTACTACTTCTGAAAATAAGTTCCCACATTTATAAAGTAAATAATAATACTAACTGTACAGAATTAAAATTGAAAATTAAAGGAGATTGTATATAAAAGAAACAGCACAGGGTCACCTGGGTGGCTCAGTCGGTCTTGTCCTGAGATTGAGCCCTGTTTTGGGTTAAGGTATGGGCTGGAGCCTGCTTGAAATTTCCTTTCTCTCTCCATCTGCCTGTCTCCCAACTTCCCTCCCTCTCTAACAATAACAAAGCTTCTGTATATGAGAAGCCTGCAATCAAAGATAGCTGTTGAAGTATCAGTGCTGTTAAACGTTGTGAAGATTAAGCGGGGGTATGGAAAGCCCCTAACAGGTGCCTGAACTAGGAAATGTTAAAATTGTTCCCTGTTGCAATACCACCATGTCTACCTTCACCACTACTACTGCTAAAGATTGAGGCTGCAATTCCAAACGTCTAAAGGTCAGAATCACACATTTGAGTGGAGGGTGTGAATGGGACAAAAGAACCCCTGAAATTTTCTGGAGTCTCTGCACACTCACCTGTAGATTGAGTTCTTATTGATACACTTATCTTTTCAAAATGCATTTCTTTTGTTTTTGTTTTTGTTTTTGTTTTTAAGTCCCTATATAGACATAAGATCTCATGTGTTTGTCATCTCAAAGATACTACTTGGGCTTTCCACAAAAAGCTGTTCAAAACTGATTACCCAGGTGTACTCACCAAAACTCTGCAAGACCACAACTGTTACTGGTTGGAAATTTGAAAGCTTGTGCATTTTCTTCTTTTGAGCATCTCTAACCTGCTGGTAATCGTATTGTCTGGACTCCAGTAAGCTTCCCTGCTTCTTACTTAATGAGCGAGGACCTTTATTTCCTGAACAAGAGTAGGCACACATGAATGAATTCTACCCATTAGGACACATTGAATTATTGTCCTAAGAAACAGTTAGATTCGGTACTGGAGAGAACCACGAAAGACTTCTTCCTTTTTCATGCTGTGAAACTAAATGTAGACTTTTTTTTTTTTTTATAACCAATAAATTCAAAGAGGGCTTACTCTTAGGAGTGACTAAATGAGAGTCGGTGGTCCTTAAAGGCTATGTGTGCCCAAGGACCCAGAAATGCGCCAGAAGGTAGGAGATACAGTTTAATTTTCTGGATCCTACCTGATCAACCTGGGTAATCGTATGAAGTTTCCCACTGGTGATATGTCATATTGTTTTTTTTTTTACTAGTATGATGGGATTAATTGGAAATCTGAAGGAAGGAACAGAGATTAAGAAATAGATTAAGATGAACTAGAAATTTTGATATATGTTTAACATTTATACAAACTTTAATAGTTGTTGCTCTTGTTAACTGTTACTATGACTTTATGTGGTGTTATCTTCATTTTAGAGATGAAGAAATGGAGGTTAAAACAATTATTTACACTGGTCAACAGCTGGCTAGTAGCAGAATCAGGATTTGAGACTTAGCTGTCTGAGTTCAAAGTCACTGTTATGTCTTGGTTCCATCCTATATTGCCTTTCTTTTTTAATTATTTTTTATTTTTTTAAGATTATTTATTTATTTATTTAACAAAGAGATGCACACCGAGAGAGGGGACACAAGCAGGGACAGAGGGAGAAACAGGCTTTCCACTGAGCAGGGAGCCTGATGCGGGGCTCGATCCCAGCCTGAGCCGAAGGCAGATGCTTAACTGACTGAGCCACCCAGGTGTCACTTGCCTTTTTTTTTTTTTTTTTAAAACCTGGTGTCTCCCTGTCTAAATAACTGACTTTATCCACCTCTGCCTCTACAGAGGATAATTAATTCTGTAAGGATTGTAGACAGGAGGTGAACAATCTATGAACACCTTAACCCACTCAACTCTACACCACATGCCAGGAAGAATATGCTGGAGCAAATGGAGAGAAAACCATACAGGTATGTTTAAATGGACATGTGGGGAGTTACCACCCAGGCCAAAGATGCTCAACTCAAGCTCTGCTTTGTAAGGACTGTAGTTTAGCTAATTTGCTGATTCCTGGGTTTGAGGCTCTTGATTGCTATTATTATCAATTGAGACCTGGTTAAAGTATAAATACTTTTGGAGCACCTGGGTGTCTCTCTCGGTTAAGCATCTGCCTTTGGCTTGGGTCCTGATCTCAGGGTCCTGGCATTGAGCACTACATCGTTGTTGGGCTCCCTGCTCAGGGGAGAGCCTGATTTTCCCTCTCCCCCTGTACACCCTCCCACCCACACCTCCATTCATGCCTGCACACACTCTCTCTCTTAAAGAAATAAATAAAATCTTTTTAAAAATAAGTGTAAGTACTTTTAAAAGAAGTACTCTTAAGGAGGCATTAAACCTGGAAGGGCTCTTTATTTGGCAGTTTTATACTAACAACATAAAAGATATCTTGAGCTAGGCAGCAGACAGTAAATGTAGATGTTATTGTTCTAGTTTTATAGGATGTTCACGCAGAAAAAATGGCCTTTCTTAGGATGATAGTCTGTGATGGAAGTTTATCAAGTTGTGGGCTAGGTAAGACTCACTAGGATGTCTACTTCAGATAACTCTTTTTTATATGTGAGAGTGTTCCTTAAGAAATCTTTTTATTATTTGAAATACAAAGCCATATGTATTTGATAGAAGTAAGGAATACTGTTCAATGTTCATACCAGTTGTAACTAGGTGATGAGATCTGGGTGAAGTTTTTATTCTCTCCTGTTGCCTTTCTGCACTACTTGAATTCTTTGTAATGAACATGTATTATTTACATAACCAATATAAAGGTAATGCTTGTGGGAATTATATAAAATGTTCCACAAAATTCAGTTTCTTAAAATGTGTGTCATGTTACTGAAATGGGATGTAAAACATTCTATTTTTCATGTAGACTATATTGTACAAATGTACAGAAGTAAAGATGGTAAAACATCTAGTGTACACAGATGACCTTACATTGAACTGAGAACGTCTCATCCCAAATGATCACAAGGTAGCCACTTCCCAACAACCCCCACACATTAGCCCATCTCCATCTGAGCATGATGCTGGGTAAACGATGTGAGCCAAGGCATAGTCACATAATACCCAAACTTGCATTAATGGCAAGTGTGCTACTGAGGTGTCTTACTGTATTTGATATGTGCAAATAAGAATTTTTACGTAACTAAGGTAAATGATTCATGTTAATTTAATTTAGAGACTCTCCACCCAAAAGAGGGTGTCTTTGGTAACTCACAATTTGTGCCCTGATCTCCACTCAAGTAATATTACATATTTGCCTGTTTCTTATGTGGTGTAGAACCCATAGAATAAATAGAGCTAAGAGATAGTGAGGATGCAGGTCAAATAGGCTAAATTAACCTACATAAGAAATAAGGAGAAGGAGAATGAGAGACAATACCATGCAGGTGGGGGGGTAAGGGGCTCCTGAGTGACTCAGTTAAACCTCCAACTTGGCTCAGATCATAATCTCAGGGTTGTGGGGTTGAGGCCCCACGTGGGGTTCTGCCCTAAGCACAGAGTGTGCTTGAGTTCTCTCTCTCTTTCCCTCAGCTTCTCACCCCAACTCTCTCTCAGTAAATAAATTAATTAATTAATTAATAAAATCTTTACTGAAAAATGTAGGTGTATTTAGACAAACATTTAGGTAGTTTAACACCTGAGAAGTTCCAACATACCATATATGTGTGTGTGTGTCTTTGTGTGTATATAATATATTATATATATAATTTATAAATACACAATTTATAGTAGATATAATATCCACTATATACACACATACACACAGACTAGAAACAAATGAAAGGTATTGTTGGTATTGATTAATTGCCTTTAGTGTCCCTTAAAGAACTTCAGCAAATGCTAGTATTTCCTTCTTAGTATCTCTGGGTTTCTGGACTGTGTATCCTTGAAGCCCATTCAGGGCTAAACCTGAGTCTTGTGGATTCCAACAGCATGTTCAATTTGAAATTCAGTAACAATAAAAGTACTTTGCTGGTATTAGCAATAACCCTTATTTAAAAGAGAACTAGTGACATGGTTAGGAGTGGATAACTAGGAAATATCTCTATACTGGTTTCCTTGAGATCCGCTTATTTATTTGTCTCTTATGCTAAAATGTGATGATGACAGTTCTTTATCAAAAGAGTCATTTCCTTTAAATTAGAATTTTTGGCCAATTCCAGAGGCTCTGAAATTTATCTGTTCATCTCATAGTTGAGAGTATTTATCAAATGTCTTTTCATCACTCTAATTATTGCTCACGTTTTGCTGCTACAGTGATGGATTCAAGACCAAGAAGTTCTTTCAGCTTTGAGGGGAAGGACAGCAACCTGGAGGTGATTAGGGATATTAGTGATTACCAACCAGGACTTTAAAAGCACTAGACTATCAAAACCTGCTGGCTAATCCCATATGAGCACAAAGATGTTAGAAAGGGCTTCCCCAATATTCATGGAAATGAAAATGGAAATAAATAAACAGATATAAATTATTTACTTCCTGGTCTTTCTTAATGCCATGTTTTTGTAGAGTCATGAACTTTTCTCTCCAAATGATTTATAAATACAGATGGTCATGTGGAAATTTTTGACTGAGAGTCAAATTTTCAAGTTCACTTGGATGGTGTCATGTTTGTTTGTTTATTTTCAATAGAATAAACATGTTCATCTTAAATGATGGTTCTCTCTGTAAGAAATACAGAAGATACAGATGTATTAAACTCTATTGTTTTTACAAAAGCTTGACTAGGAGAATGTGCACTTTTCATAAAAAAAAAAGCTTCTCAGTTTTTTTTACTATTGTTAACAGGTGAGTTTTCCAGAAATGAACTTTTAAACATTTTAATGTTTCATAAAATAAATATTTTATCACCCTTATTACATTACTTTCAATATTTTTCTTTTGAGGAAATTGGTGAGGGTTTGGAATGTGCATACCCACAAATGACTAATATGTCTAACATTTCAATTGAATATATGATGGCTGGAGATTAACTTTGTAGTTCAAAAGTTCTGGATGTAAATCAGTTGCTTGCCACAAGGCCTCTTGTTCAGTGTGGGTCTCTCTATGTGGAAAAAGGGAAGCACCGCCTATCACTCTATTAGGGTTTCCTGTTGTTCTCTCACCTTTCATTTCAAATTGTTTCAAATTGTTTCAAATTGTTGACTCTTCTACAAACAGTCCTGCTGGCTTTAGATCGCTTCTTCAGCTTTCCAGCTTCAGGGGAGGTTTTTTGTTGTTGTTGTTTTGTTTTTTTTTTTTTTTTCAGCATAACAGTATACATTATTTTTTCACCACACCCAGTGCTCCATGGAATCCGTGCCCTCTATAATTCCCACCACCTGGTACCCCAACCTCCCACCCCGCCGCCACTTCAAACCCCTCAGATTTAAGGGGAGTTTTTGAAGAAAGAGGTCACCTGTCCCCTAGCAACCTGGTTTGAAGGAATTGATATATCCTGCAATGTAATAAAGCAAAACCAACATCTGGAAGATTTATTATTCCTAGCCACTTCTGTCCTGGTCATGTTGTCTGGTGAAAAATAAACAACGCCTGGTCTTCGAGGTGCGAGAAGTACTTAAACTCACCATGTGCCATGACAAGAGCAGCTAATTATTCTCAGGAGAATAGATTGGCAAGAAACTACCACACTAGCATGAACTATCTTTTAATAAAAAAAAAAAAAAAGTTGTCAAAATATTTAAGCTGAACGTGATTAGACATAGCCTGAGGACTTCTCAAACTCTAGATGCTATCCAGTAAGAAGTTATAGGTTAAATGATGGTGTCGAAATCTCAGTATCCACATTGCTCTTTTTGTTGTTGTTGTTATTATTATTATTATTATTTTATTTTGTTATTATTATTAAAGAAAGCAGAAGCTCACATATGGTGGCTACACACAGGCACACTCACAAAGAAGACACAGACATTACACTCTCCTTGCTCCTACACTTCATTTGTGGTACTACGTCCCAGACATGTATGGGTTTTTCCATCGACAAAGGGTTTCCAATCACAGATTCATACTTTTTCTCCTTTAATTTGATGTTCTGCAATTTCCGGATTAAGGCTGGAGCCAAAAGTGTATACACACTTCTGCACCAAACATGTACCTAAAAATGAGAAAATTAGAAAAACCTAAAAAGGGCTACTAACGTAAAGGCAGAAACATTTCTCAATGTTATATATTATTGCTTATCAGTACTTTCTTTTTCTCTTTATCATAGGATTTCAGCTTTTCCAAGAGAAAGAAAAATATAAACAAACAAAGAAAATTCCAGCTAGATGAAAGAGACATTTTGGGCCTTGTGACAGCTGTTTTATTGCAAAGCTAGCAGGCACCAGATCTCTGGTAGCTTTCTCTATAAATCATCCCAAAGTGATAATTGTCCAATTTTCCCTGCACTGAGGAAAGAATTATGTTATAGCAAAATCTCCACCAAATTCCAGCAGCAAATTACTTTTGGCCAAAAGCTAAATGGACTGTTAACCACCGTCTTATCTAAATAGCTTCAGTACTGATGAAATAGATTAGAAAAAGAGGACTAAAAGAGATTCTGAGTTTGATTTATTAAGCATAAAAATTAAGAGTGAGTGCTCATGTCCTTGCTTCCAGGAAAATTACATTTTGATTATTATGAGGTTACAAGGTAGGAATGTTAAGAGAAAAGGATTTTCATAGGAATTTAAGAACACAATAAATTCATAGAGTATGCCTGACCTGTATTCTCTACAATGAAGACAATTACGTGTCTTATTAGTGGATGGCTTACTACTCACTGTCCACCTTCCTTTCAACTCAGTTTTTTTTTTCCACCCATATGTTAGTGTCTTTTCTGTGTCTAGCTCTACTAATCCCAAAAAGATAGTGATGGTTTAAACACTGAAAACTCTCATGAACTTCTCAAAGATCTCTAAATCTATGCATTCTCTCAGGAGTATAATTTAAAAATATGTTTCAAAAGTCTTAAAAATGTACTTTTTGATCCAGAAATTGTATTCAAGAAAAATTTTTTAGTAAGAAAATAATCAGGAATTTACACAAAATTAGTTATAGGATACTCATGAAAAGTTGTGTCGAATAAAAATATAACTAATCAAAATGTCCATTAAGAAAGGATTGTAAAAATTAATTTTGAGGAGAAGACATCAGCAAGATGGTAGGATAGAAAGCCCTAGACTTTCCTTCCTCTCCACAGACACACCAACTCAACAGTACTTGCACCATTTTGTGAGAAATCTAGAAACTAGTTCAGAGGCTCCTGAACCTCAGGTGAGGGTGAAACCAGCCACATCAAAACCAGTAAAAACAAACAAACAAACAAAACCCCGAGACACCGTCTCACCATCATTTCACCCTGGCATAGAACCATAAGATTTGAAGGAATCCCCCAGTTTTTAACTTCTCTGGGGAGAGAAGGAAAAGACTGCACATTACAACCAACATTTGGATTTTCAGGTGGCTTCCCAAGGAATTCATTTCTAACTTGCCTGATTCGAAGTCTTGGGAGCTTTAAGATTGGGAACCACAGAGAACAAAGATGGTGATCTGGGCTAGTGTGCAAGCACTCACCATAGATCCTTTCCACAGCTCAGCGTAGAATGAGCAGATGATAGGCTTCAAATCCCAGCCTCACCATAGAGAGAAAAATATTAGATGAGGCATTAAAACTTTATTTTCCAAGATCTGCTCAAAGGACTGGCTTCTGCCTTGCCTGTTTCAGATCATTGTCAGGGCCCAGTTCACTCTAGATACTGAAAGCCACTAAAAACTAACATGACAGTTTGGACCAGCAAGCAAGCATTCACCATCACCCCTCTCCCTCCTTGTTTTAGAACAAGTTTCTAAAAAAGTCCCACAAGCCAGCTTCTCCTTGGGAAAGAAGAGTTGGGCCATATGTTTAACATTCCATCTTTTCCACCGGCTACCCAAGGGACTGTCTTGTGTCTTGCGGGTCTCAGAGCACTGACGGAACAAGGCACACTCTAGATGCCAGGATGCCACTGAGAACAAAGGTGGGTTGGACTAGCATGCAGTCATCTATTAGAGCCCCTTCTCCAGCAAGATTCTAAGCCCCTGAATTATCTCTGGGGAAGAAAAGAGGAAGCTGAACCATATCCTCAATGTTCAAACTTTTCAGGTGAAAACGCAGGGCAATGGCTCGGCCTTTCCATTCTCTAACATACTCTATATATCTGGGGCACCTGAGAACATAAAAAGAACTTATAAACTGCTGTTGGTCTGGACAACCCAGAATATAGCAGATAGACACAAAAGGAAACAAGAGATTCCAAACACTCGGGAAGGAATGGGAAAAGAACCAGCAACTCCTTCTAATTGGGAATCTATAAGCACAAATCCAGAGAAGACATACACAGAGAAAAGATTTGAGAGACATCCTAAGTCTCTGCTAGCCTGCTCGGAGATGGCTTTATCCTGTATAAGACCAGTCTGTGAAGACTGGGGAGAGGTGTCTGCTTTTTTCTATGCACAGATACTAACGCAGAGCCAAAGAAAATGAAGAAAGAAACAGGGAAACATGGCCTGAACAAAGGAATAAAATAAAGCAGTAGTAGCTAACCCTAATGAAACAGTTATATATTAAGTGCTTGACAGAGAATTCAAAATAACTGCTATAAAGCTGCTCAACATTCCAGAGAAAAAAAAAGGTGAAGAATGTAAGAATTTCAACAGATAGAAAACATGCAAAGGATTAAATAGAAATATTAGAACTGAATATTAGAACTGAATATATTAGATATTAGATATTATTATATTAAATATTAGAACTGAATACAATAACTGACTGAAAATTTCTTGAAAAAAGAGAGAAGATTCAAATAAATATCAGAAATGAAAAAGGAGACATTATAACATGATAACAAAAATAGTAAGAATTATAAAAACTAAAATGACCAATTGTATGCCAACAAATTAGATAACTTAGAGGAAAGGGGGAAATTTCTATAAACATACAACTTACCAAGATTGAAACAAAAAGAAATAGAAAATCTGAACATTGATTCAGTAATTAAAAACATCCCAACAAAGGAAAGCCCAGAACCAGATGGTTTTACTGATGCATTCAGCCAAACATTTAAAGAATTAATACTAATTGTTCTCAAAGTCTTCAAAAAGCTGAAGAGGAAGGAATACTTTCAAACTCATTTTACAAGGCCAGATTTACTCTGATAGCAAAATCAGACAAGGACACTACCAGAAAAGAAAATTATAGGCCAGTATCCCTAATGAACATAGATGCAACAATTCTCAACAAAACACTAGCAAACTGAATTCACCAGCATAGTAAAAGGACCATCCACATGATCAAGTAGAATTTATCACCTGCAAAAATGGCTCATCATTTGCAAGTCAATAAATGTGATATGTGACAGTAACAAAATGATTTTTTTTTTTTTTTGCTTCAACCACTTTATTTGAAAATCCTTAGTGATTTAACATCATGATTCTTTTCTTGCGGAGGTAGCTAACAAGGCCTAGAGTTGCCACCAGGCCTGCTAAGGCAGCCACAAGCACCACAGTCTTAATCATCTTAATAGCTACTGGGCAAGCATTTGACAAAATTTTGATAAGTAGAGAATAGAAAAACAACTTTTAAAATCAAGAAAACAACATTGATTTCTTGAAAAGATTTAAAAAATTTAAAAACCTTTAGCTAGATTTAGAAAAAAAAGAGTAGACTCAAATAAATAAATCAGAAATGAAAGAAGAGACATTGCAACTGATGTCACATATATAAAAAGACAGTAAGAGACTATTATAAACAGTTACATATCAACAACTTGGAGTACTTTAGAAATGATGCATAAATTCCTAGAAACATATGGCCTAACTAGACAGAATCATCAGAAATAAAAAATTTGAATTAACTAGTAAGGAGATTGAAATTCTTCAAAAAATTCAGAATTTCTTCCAAATTCATTTTATAAGGCCAGCATTACTCTGGTACTGAAGCCAGATAAGGACATTACACAAAAAGAAAACTACAGGCTAGCATCCTTCATGTATAAACATGCAAAAATCCACAACAAAATACCAGAAAATTGAATTTAACAACACATTGAAAGGTTCGTACACCATGACCATGTGAGTTTTATCCCTGGGATACAAAGATGCTTTAATATATGAAAATCTATTAATAAGATAAATTTTAAGGGAATTTATTTAAAAGGGACTATCTATGCATATATAACATATATTATGTATATATAATGCCTGTGTAAATATAGTTTTTTAAAATGTTGAGAGTAAAATGTTAAGTCATCAAATTGAAAGAAAATAACATAATCAGAAAGAGGGAAAGGCTTCTGATACAGAGAGATGGGGAAGAAAGAAAGGAGCAGGAATTTTCCCCTAAAAGATAGATGTTTTCATAACTGATTGTTATCAAATACTTAGTTGCCCTCTGAGGTCATGTGCTTATTTGTCCTCAGTGGATTTTATGTTGCTGAATCACTTCTTGCTCATCTCCTCATCTTCTTTCATGTTCTCTTGTAGTTTTCCACATATTCATTTTGCTTTTGACTTGTCTGACTTCTTTGTACTTTTGTTGTCTCTATTCTCTAGTATAAAAGAAATGGTAAATACTAATTCTGAGACATGAAGATTTGGGGTCTGTGTCTTCTCCACAATAAATGCCTCCATGTAAAACCTTCAGTCTAAAATCAATTACAGCTTTAGGTCACCAAACACACAGAGGGGAAAAAAAAAAAAGAAAGAAAGAAAGAAAGAAAATTATCTTTATCTTTAGAGACAAAAGTGCAAATATTAGTTTTCTGGTGGGAGAATATTTCCTACTGCTCCCTGTATTTGCCTCAGTGGAAAGACAAATTCATTTAACGGGCTATTCTTTTTAGAAAGTGCCAAAATACCAGCTGTACTCTTCATTACAGTTATAGAAATAATACACTTACTTCTCCTTTGCCTTAGGAGATGAAGAAAATAAAGATAGGACATTCTAGACTACTTCAGAAAAGTGGCGAGATCCTCCTATAAGATATGGAGATAATATATGCTGCCGGTGTGGCTGCACATTTGTTACATCCCTGTCACTCTGTTCCCTATACAGTTGGTATTTATAGAAACAGTGTCATGGGATGCCCTCTGTTTTTACTTGCCGTCCCTGACTGCCTTGGGATAGCACATACAGAGTCAGAGGCAAGTTCAAGAGATTATAGCCTGCACTGGATGGAGTGAGAGTTGCTATAGGACCCTTCTAAGACTGTAGAGATCAGCAGAACAGTTAAATAAACCCTTGTGCCTAACAGTTAATTCTAGACTCAGAGGAGAACTGGAGACAGCCAATATAAACTATTGTATTGAGAAGATTTGATCTAAGGAACACTGGAGAAATCAGATGTAATTCTCTGTAGAAAAATGACTGGCTCTTTCTACAAGTACAAAAAGTTCATTTAAAGTAGAGAGCCATTACCTATTGTATTGTCTGTGAAGCTTTCATTTTCTCCGCTATGCTCTGTAGGACAGAGCTGCTGGCTGCTGCCAGTTTTGCCTGTGAGCACTCTGTTTGCCAGCCACTAGGACCCTATGTTTTTCTCTACTTACTTAATGCCTTCTGTTCTTTGGTCACATGCCCCTCTGTTCCATGTTCTTTCTTTTGGTTCTGCCATAAGAAGCCATTTTATTCTACCTTACATTATATCAAAGTTTGGCATAACAAATAATTTTCTTTTTTTTAAATATTTTATTTATTTGACAGAGAGAGTGAGTGAGAGAGAGACAGAGAACAAGCACAAGCAGGGGGAATGGCAGGCAGGAGAGAAGCAGGCTCCCCACTGAGCAAGAAGCCTGAAGTGGGGTTCGATCCCAGGACCCTGGGATCATGACCTGAGCTGAAGGCAGACAGTTAACCAACTGAACCACTCAGGTGCCCCAAGAATAATGTTCTGATTGGGCATGAATTGAAAAGGAATCCCCATTGGGTAAAAACATGAATGCTGTAATGGTTGCAATGTAATATAGTCTATATCCTAAATTATACCTTTTTGTGGATTTTTCTGGCTAACCATTTCATGGCCATTGTATCACAGAGTGTAAAGAATGAGAATCAGAATATCTGGACCCTGTTCTATTGCTGATACTTATTAGCAAGGTACGAAACATTGTTTATCTTTATTTCTTCTTTGTAAACAGGCAGTGGTGATCTGGGTATAGCTTATAGGGTCTTCTGAACTCCAAAGGGAGAATGTATGTAAAAAAGATTTGTACATCAGAAAAACACTTGATAGACTAAGGCATTATTATACAGATAGTTTTACTGGTTGGTTCTTCACAATACATTTAAGATTATAATACCATACGTCAGAAAAGGGTACAAGTAAAACAAAATCTCTGTGTGAAGATAGTAATACAGAATATTTAAATGTAACAGTGTCACACATTAGCAAAATGATTTTGCCCTGGAAAACTTACTATCTAGGGGATAGGGTTAAAGATATTGACAGGAATTGATCTTTTTGTGATTGTGAGTTACAAGTAATTGAACTGCCCAAATACACTAATGGCTTAAAAACTTATGGACTGACCAAAATACAGACTTGTACATTGGAAAGAACATTATTGCCTTGTAACCTCCGGAGGCCATAGCTGTCTTGAAAAAACCATCAAACTGGAAGAAAGTCCCACTGCTTTTTTCCCCATTTACTGGAGTTTTCTTTAACTTCTAAATGTCTAAAATTACTTGAATAATTTTAAAAAACTACAATGAAAAAGTGACAAGAAGAAAGAAATTTGAAGGTTGTGGATATGACAAGAGTTAAAATAAATAAAGAGTTGACCTTAGAAGGAAAATGACCCCTTGGAATAAAATGAAACAAGATGGGATTGGGAGGGAGACAAACCATAAGTGACTCTTAATCTCACAAAACAAACTGAGGGTTGCTGGGGGGAGGGGGGTTGGGAGAAGGAGGGTGGGGTTATGGACATTGGGGAGGGTATGTGCTTTGGTGAGTGCTGTGAAGTGTGTAAACCTGGCAATTCATAGACCTGTACCCCTGGGGATAAAAATATATGTTTATAAAAAATTAAAAATTTAAAAAAAAAAAAACAAACTTCAAAACTTACAGCCATTGGCTTCTACTGAAGAATCAGCAGATTGAAAATGGTGGTTGAACCAGTGGCACCAATTCTGTCCCCTTGGTTTTTGCCTTCTTTCTTGGGTTCTTTATGATTCTATTACCATGAATATGCTGTTCCCAAGACTTTCCTTTGACATGCAAACAGCCATGCCTTGATTCTTTCAGCCTAAATCTAAATCTGTGGGCCCTTGGTCTAAACTAACACTTGAGTTAAATATGGATTCTCTTAGTAGCTACTTCCATCATATGTCACATTCTGGACATCCTTAGTCCCAATCTAAGTACAAGCTCTCAGTGTCTTCCCTGACCTATCATTTCTACTCCACCTGACAGATTATTCATTTACATTCTAAACCTCTACACAGAATATTTCTTTTACTATCTAGAAAATGTCCCTCTCCAGGGTGCCTGGGTGGCTCAGTCAGTTAAGCATCTGCCTTCAGCTCAGGTCATGACCTCAGGGTCCTACGATCAAGTCCTGCAATGGGTTCCCTGCTCAGTAGAGAACAGAACCTGCTTTTACCTCTCCCCCTGAAGACCACTCCCAATTTGTGCTCTCTATCTCACTCTCTCTCTAAAATAAATAAAATCTTTAAAAAAAAAAAAAGAAAGAAAATGTCCCTCTCCAAGAAACCACTTTTTCTTTAACCATCTCAGGTGGAGGATGTCCATCCTTTTGGTGTTAATATGCCAAATATACTCCAATAGAATGAGTGAGAAATTTTTAGTCTGAGTATGATTGGAAGCCAGAGTTTTTGGACAGAGAAGTGATATGGTCTGTTAAATATTTGGGAGAGAACATGCTGGATATTGTAAGGAAGCATGAATACATTGCAATAATCCAATTGATTGACAACAGTGTCTTGGACTAGAATGTTAATGATAGAGGTGATGAAAGTGTCAAGACACTGAATATTTTTCAAAAGTGGAGCCATCAGTACAGATGTTGAATTGGTTGAGAATTTAAGAGGAATCAAATATTTCTCTGGGGGTGGGGTGTGTATGTGCGTGTGTGTGTATGTGTGCATATCCCCAGTTAGGTGGACAAAAGACAGTGTTATTTATTGAGAAGGGAAAGGCTAGAGAAGGAGGGGATTGTTTGGTAGGGGTGTTGTATAGAAATTCAGAAGTTTTAATTTGGACATTTAGGTTTGAAATGCCAATTAGACATTCATGTAGAGATCTTAAAAGGGCAGCTGAATTTTCAAATCTGAAATTAAAGATAGGGGTTAAAGTTGTAGATTTAGGATTTCTCTGGTCATCGGTGCAGAGAGGGAATAAATATATCTAGAGAAGATTAATAATGTAGGAACCATAGAATATGCATATAGAAGGGATGTGGTAAAATAATAGAAGAGACTGAGAAGAAGCAGCTAGTGAAATGGGAAAACCAGGAAAGAATAGGGTTTTTAGCAGGAAAAAAACCCCCAAAATATTTCAAGCAGGAGGAAATGATCAATTAATGCTGCTAAAGCAATATGAAGATGTAGTAATAGACATTTCCAGGAAATATGTCTTAGGATTTTTGGAGTTTTTAGTGGGGACAACTCATTTCCTTGCATTTAATTGAGGCTCTTCAGAGAGCTCTATTGTTGAAGAAAGTCATATTTTTCCAGTTACCAAAATGCCCATCTTAAATGAGAATCTAAATATAAACAACAGTGAACAACAAAAGATAACATAATTAGGAATAAACAAAACAAGAAAAAGACAGGACCTGAATGAAAATAGCTTAAAAACTTTCCTGAGAGATATTATAGTGGAATAAGGGTCCTCCAAAGATGTCTCTGTTCTATTCCAGGAGCCCGTGAACAAATTATTTTACATGCCAAATTATTCTACATTTTCTGACTTTGCAGAAATGATTATGATTATGTTAAAGATCTTGTGAGGGAGGAGATTAGCCTGGATTATCCAGGTGGCCCCAATGTAGTCATGGGATCCTCATGAGACAGAGGCAGAGGCTTCAGAGACAGAAGGAGATGTGCTGATGGAAGCAGAGATCAGAGTGATGTGGGACAACCTCTAGAAGCTAGAAAGGGCAAGAAAATGGTTTCTCTTCTAAACTTTCACAAGGAACACAGCCTTGCCAATCCATTTTGGGTTTCTGATCTCAAGAACTATAGGATAATAAAATTGTATTGGTTTAATCCCCTGTGTCTTTGGGAATAGAAAACCAATACAGATTTTACAAGACTTGAAAAATGGGGAAAAATCTCTTATCATATATACAGAGATAATTCTGTTTATGCCTGGAATCATTTATGGAAGGACTCCCAGTTTGTTGGTAAGACTTGGAAGAACCCTAAGACAGAACATTTTCCTTCATATTTTATCTTCGTGTTATTGAAATCATTTTTTTAAAAAAATCAACGATAAGCATGTATTAATTTTTATAATTTTTGCATGTACATTACTTTCTTTTTTTAATGCTACACATTAGATGAATTTGAACCAATTCATTTGCAGTCACTGCAGAAGGGCAGTTGTCTCACCATTAGTGCACCAGATTGTTTCTGCCACTGGGTTGGACAAGAAAGCTTGAGCAAGAAAGAGGTGGGCAGTTGGCTTGTACTGATGTGCTTAAAGATAAGCAGTCACACATTTCACCTTGGCATAGAAATATACAGAATGTAGAATCACAGAGAAAAAATATAGCTGAGGTTTCCAAGCTTTTGCCAGATACGCTGTAATCCAACTAATAAGGAATCAGAAAATAATAGTGTTCTCTTACACTTAGACATGATAATAGCTTTGAGGCAAATTTTGTATGTCTACCTGTTAGTATTCATCTTATCCTAGAAAAAAATTGAAATGATGGAGAAAAAAGGAATGATATAAAAGTTCCTGAATAATAGCTCAATAGCTTTGATAGAACTGGCATTTGGATAGAGACCTGCTGTTGTTCGGTGTACTGCATTTTGTCTGAATGATAAGTGGGTGATGTGTGAAAAAGCATAAATGTTGTTGGTTAGCAAGTGGCATGTTTTGCTTAATGCAAATCACTAAGACAGAAATCATTTTTGTAAACCTTCAGCATTTCCATTTTATTATAAAATGATGCTACTGTCAACAATCAAAGCAATAACTGCACAACTAAAAAGAATGAGGTACAATCAACCAGGCTTTTCTATTTGGGGACAATAAAATAATTTACAAAACTAAAATTTGTTTTTTTTTGATAAATATTTGTTTCTTGCTTTTCTCAACGATAAACTATTCTGATTGCGGCTCAATCACTAGTAGTCTAAGTAATTGCTGTCTTTTCCCAGAAGGCCACACATATTTTGACATACTTTGCTGTTGTCCTCATGCCTTCCTCTGGTTACCTTACTTTGGTTCAAAATAACACATTATATAAAATATTACAAGATTTAAGTTTTATTTGAGGCTATTAGAAATTTATAACAATCGGGGTGCCTGGATGTCTCAATTGGTAAAGCGGCCAACACTTGGTCTTAGCTCAGGTCATGATATCAGGGTTCCGGGATCAAGCTCCAATCAGGCTCTGCCCTCAGTGGGGAGTCTGCCTGAGGAGTCTCCCTCCCTCTTCCTCTGTCCTTGTCCCCACTTGCTCTCTCTCTCTCTAAAATAAATAGATTTTTAAAAATGTTCATAATAATTCATCGATTTGGATTCCCTAATCACTGTTTTTATGTGAACAAACATAATTCAACAGTTTACCCTTACACATTTTTTTCTCCACAAAGGAGTTTCATGATATTTTACAACAATGGCCTAAAAGACTAAACGTATTTATTTTTTAAATATGGAAAGTTCACTTGAATGAAAAATACTGTGTATTTCACTACTATTCCACCGAATTTAAATATGAAAAGTATGGGTGCCTGGGTAGCTCGGTCAGGTGGTCAGGTAAATGACTGCCTTCTGCTCAGGTCATGATCCCAGGTCCTGGGATCCAGACCAGCATCAGTCTCCCTGTTCAGTGAGGAGTCTGCTTCTCCCTCTCCCTCTGCCCCTTTCCCCATTCATGCACTCGCTCACTCTCTCTGTGGCTCTCTCTCTCAAATAAATAAATAAAATCTTAAAATAAATAAATAAATAAGAAAAGTATGTTTTTGGAAATGTACAATGTTTATCACCATCAAAGAATATCTCTGTGGTTTTTTTTCTATTTTTTTCCTTTTTCCAAAGTTTTCATTTAAGGCAAGGAATTTTAAAAGTGATGAAATAGCATTTAAGTGTTATTAAATATTAGGAGACCTGAAGAATACAAATTCAAAAGGTAAATATTGCATAAAGGTACTGTTTGAGTCCTCAAAAGAATATATATTTTTCCCTTCTACATCGCAATTCCAAAAGAAAATAAATAATGAAAATGCATAGTTTCCTTGGACAGGGCTTTTGGCACTATATTGATTTTACTTTATGAAATAGGATTTGCAAAAACAAGCACATAAAGCTTTGCCTGCAATGTAGATGCGCCCCCACCAGCAGGCTCAGGCAGTGACTGCACTGTAATCTGCAGACAGCACTTTCCCTAAAAATTTTACATGCTTCCCTCTCAACAATGCTGATAAACAAAACAATAGAACATTTTAAAATAGCCTCGTATATCAATTTTCATAAATTAACACTAAGATATGAAAGTTTATAAACAAAAATGATTTCAAATTTAATATTTTTCTCAATGTCACCAATCTTTACTAAGGTAATATTTCCTTTTTCCAGGCAGAAAAAGCTCGCTGATGCAGCACACTGCAAAGGGTGCTATTGCCTTGCTCGGCCCAGCTGACACAACACAATATTGACTACAATAGCCATTTGGACATCTTCCCCTCTCTGTACTTGGGAAATGAGAATCTATGCTACATATAATATAATTCACGAAGCACATTTGGAGATTGAAGGATACACAGTAGGGTGAACATTGGTTTGGCCCTCTCCACACTAAGGAGATGGTGACATTCTTAGGTAGATATAATGGCTTCCAGGCTGGTCTAGCTTCATCTTCCATGTATTGTTCTCAATTTTGCCTGCCTCCTACTTTCTGAGTATACTCTTTTAACTATTCTGGAAAGGGACTGGGAAACACCCAATTTAAAGATGGAGCAGATGTTACTGGGGCTAGTCACATGCAATCAGTTACTAGAGCTGAGCGTTCCTTTCTTCGATGAGAGAAAGAAAGAGGAACAAGTCTTCTGATAAACTCTAAACATGCAATATTGAAAGAAGTGTATCATTTCCTCTCTTCAATCAGTGGGGCACTTTGAAGCTACTTGACCATTTACTTTAACTTTAGATCTTTGTCTCAAAGCTTTCTAAAAATATTGTTTCCAATCTATGATGTATTATTTTGCAATCTATGACATATTGTTTTTGCAAAATCTTGAAATGCTTCAGGTTTTTATAAAAAATTTAGTCACGGGGCGCCTGGGTGGCTCAGGGGGTTAAGCCTCTGCCTTCGGCTCAGGTCATGATCTCAGGGTCCTGGGATCGAGCCCCACATGGGCTCTCTGCTCAGCAGGGAGCCTGCTTCCCCCTCTCTCTCTGCCTGCCTACTATCTCTCCCTCTCTCTCTGAAATAAATAAAATCTTAAAAAAAAAAAATTTAGTCACATTGATGTTTATTAATGAATTTATTCTTGCATCCTGTCATAAACATTTATTTAATGTCTACTACATAGAAAATACTGTGCTGGCACTAGGGATACAAAGTATAAGACTGACCTGATACCTGCTTTCCTGGGGCTTTTTTTCCCCAAATGAGTTATCGACATGAAACAGCTCTGCTTTTCAGCCATAGTGATTCCCTCCTATAGAAACTGCCCTGAGCACTTGAGATGCTAAATCTTAATTGCGAGGCCTAAAGAACAAATACCCTTCTGTTCTCTGCATTTTTCTTTATTACAAAGGTTCCCAGGTAGTGTCACTTGGGCCCCAAAGGATTATAGAAGTTAAGCACATATTTCAGTACAGAGAATCTTCTCTTGCAGTTATCATGGATTAGTTAAGTAATACTAATTCCTCAACAACACTGTTCAAATTTTAATTACCATGGTATATTAACTTTGGGTTATTGTATAAAATCCAAATGTCACTGCTATCTTTTCAGTCCTTAAATCACTATGCAAACGACTGAGGTTCCTCATGATCAGTGATCACATCACATCTTTTTTTTAAAATTTTTTATTTTTTAAATTACTTTTCAGTGTACTAGAATTCATTGTTTATGCACCACACCCAGTGCTCCATGCAAAATGTGCCTCCACAATACCCACCACTAGACTGGCCCAATTTCCCACCCCCGCCCCTTCAAAACCCTCAGGTTGTTTTTCAGAGTCCGTAGTCTCTCAGGGTTCATCTCCCCCTTCAATTTTCCTCAACTCCCTTCTTCTCTCCATCTCCACATGTCCTCCATATTATTTCTTATGCTCCACAGATAAGTGAAACCATATAATTGACTCTCTCTGCTTGACTTATTTCACTCAGCATAATCTCTTCAGGTCCTGTCCATGTTGCTACAAAAGTTGGGTATTCATCCTTTGTGATGGAGGCATAATACTCCATATTGTATATGGACCACATCTTCCTTATCCATTCGTCCACTGAAGGGCGTCTTGGTTCTTTCCACAGTTTGGCGACTGTGGCCATTGCTGCTATGAACATTGGGGTACAGATGACCCTTCTTTTCACTACATCTGTATCTTTGGGATAAATACCCAGTAGTGCAATTGCAGGGTCATAGGGAAGCTCTATTTTTAATCTTTTTTTTTTTTTTAAGATTTTATTTATTTATTTGTTAGAGTGTGAGAGAGAGCACAAGCAGGCAGAGTGGCAGGCAGAGGCAGAGGCAGAAGCAGGCTCCCCGTGGATTAAGGAGCCCGACGTGGGACTCGATCCCAAGACAGACACTGGGATCATGACCTGAGCTAAAGGCAGCCACTTAACGAACTGAGCCACCCAGGCATCCCTCTATTTTTAATTTCTTAAGGAATCTCCACACTGTTCTCCAAATTGGATGCACCAACATGCTTTCCCACCAACAGTGTAAGAGGGTTCCTCTTTCTCCACATCCTCTCCAACACACATTGTTCCCTGTCTTGTTAATTTTGGCCATTCTAACTGGTGTAAGGTGGTATCTCAATGTGGTTTTAATTTGAATCTCCCTGTACATCACATCTTTTAAAGTCCGTTGGTGATTGGTCACTGTATACCTGTTTTTCTCTTCATGCCCAGACATCAGACCATGTAGTTGCATTGCATTTCTGTCTCCCAGTGATAAACCCAGCTGACATTTTACAAAAATGAATAACTTTAAGAGGAAATTGGTCAATAAAATGCAAGTTCAGCAAAGAAATGAAAAATGATAATGCAGGAAATGGACTTAGAGAAGAGATAGCTAATTATGGGAATGTTAACACTCCTGCTGTTTGAGAGACTCTAGCTATGTAGCCAGCTGGACTTACTAAGGTGAACTCATCAACATAAATGAGGAAAGTGGTTGTGAGGAATATTCCCAGAAGAAGTGACACTAGTAATAAACTTCACATTAAAGAAACTCTCAGAGCTATTTCATGACGTCAGAAGCACTAAACATAAAATGTTGGGAGCTGATGCAAATTTGGAAGGAAGTATGAAGACTTACAAAGGCATAAAAAAGATGCACACTTTGTATCATTACACAGTAAGTTTTCCAATAAAACAACAAGCACTTCCCATACCATTATTTTTACAACTTTTTCTCATGTATTTAAAAAAAAATTCTTATTAAAGTATAATTAACATACAATGTTATATTAGTTTTAGGTGTACAATATATTGACATGACAATTTTATACATTACTCAGTACTCAACACAGTAAGTGTGGTCACCATCTTGTCACCGCACATTATTACAATATTATTGACTATGTTCCTTATGCAGTACTTTTCATATATCTAATTTAATTGATTTGATAACTGTAAGTTTGTACCTCTTAATCTTGTTTATGTTTCACTCATCCCCCTACCCACCTCTTTCTAGCAAACTACTCCTTGTAAGTTTTTTCCAAAGAAATAAAATACATTAATTCTCAATGTTTCTGATGTTTTACATTATGGTGCATTAAATAAATAGATAAATAAATACTAGTTTTATTATTTTTCATTTCCCAACACATTTAGGGCAAGTGATGAAAAAAATCTTATTAATGTTTTAACAAATATTTTTTGAAGATCACAGAACAATTGTAGTTTTTACTGTTAATTTTTAAGAATTCTTTGCATGGCTTCAGCTTAAAGCATTCGTTTATTTTATGGTCTGGCACTACTGTGCCAAGCAGAGACTGCTGGTATGGATTTTAGCTTACTCTCTTCATAGGATTCATCATGCATGGGAGGACGGTCCAAAAGTGGTTCAAATACTGGCCATCAAACTCAGAACTCACGTTCCTCTTTAGTGACTAAGCACCAGCAATGCTTCTCAGCCCTTCTGCAAAAAATAGTTTCATTGGGCAGTTCCACTATTTTGGTAGGCATAACGGAGTATGCCTGAAATGTGGAAGGACATATCGGTTAACCAGGCAACTCTTCAGCTCCTGTGTATGTAGAATCACTTCTGATAGGACTGATTTCAACAGCTCTCTAAACATTTAAAGTCATGACTACATTCACAGTGGTAGACACTGCCCCAGCTGAGATCCTTGCTCGATAAGAACTATAATCTAAAAGAAGAAAGTATTTATATAACATAAAAATGTGTTAGAATCCTAGGTATCAATGCACAAAAGTTCCAGTAATACTTCCTTTGAGATCAGTAGAAAAATATCTTTATTTTTATGACCTAGAGATAAACAATCTTGATTTTTTAATGTGGTATATATAATGTAGTATATATATATTTTTAATGTAGTATAATGTAGTATCTTGATTTTTTAACCTCGTATAATGTAGTATATTTTTAACGTACTATAGACAATATTATCTATTAGAAAAAAAAGAATAGTCTTCCTTTTTTCTTAGGAATCTCACACACATTTGTATCACACTTTGAATATTTTTCATCTTCATGGTCACCACTTAACTGCAGTTTATTTCTCACTTCCTGATGTCAAAGCACTAAAAATAAACTCAAAAGGGAGAGAGAAACTCAAATTCCTTTTTGCTTACTTTTTTTGTTTACCTTCCATAAAATGAAGCAAAAGCAATGTGTTTTTTTTTTCTCTAGCTAAAATATATTCACATGATTCAACTTCTGACATTTACAGAGATAGACCACTTGTCATGGTTTTACTGAAACAGTCACATCTATTTGCTTGATTTTGAATGTGTATCTGGATGTGCAGCCTTGGAAAAGATTACATACAAAACAATTTTCAATTGCGATTTGATGATGGAGGTCACATATTTCACCTAATGAGTTTTGTGGCTCAGTGCTGTAGTTTGAGAGGCCTGGAAATGAGTTGTGCCAGTTGGTGCTTGCATAAATGGATAAACAAGGCAGGATCAGTTCAGCAAAGCACCAAATCACCAGTGAAAGGATAATAAAAACAGCCTCAACCATACAGCTACTATTCAGCAGCTGCAAAAAGCACAAGACCTCAGGTTCACTCTCATTTAATATGGCTTAAAGTCCTTTTTTATGGTAAATATCCTTACCCTGCATCACAGGTAATAAAGCATGAACCCAAATAAGCGAGCTCTACTTAGATAATACTTTTAATGATTATACCTTCCCAGAATGGAAGAATAAAATGCGTCTTGGAATAAACTCTTAAATATCTGCTGAAGCACATACATATGTAGCAGCAACAACAACAACAACAAAAAATCTTAAATTTGGAGGCAATATTTATACTGAATAGTACACTAATTTTTGGAAATAAAAATTAGGTTAAACTAAAATATTGAAAGCCTTTGTTTAGCCAAATATGTTAAATTTTGGAACTCTCATGATTAATATCGACATCCAGAGGAAGGTACCTTAATTTATATTAGTACCTGTTTTTGTTTGTTTTTGAAGATTTTATTTATTTATATATTTGACAGAGAGAGAGAGAGAGAGAGCACAAGCAGAGGGAGCAGTAGTGGGAGAGGGAGAAGCTCCCTGCTTAGCTTGGGACTCGACTCCAGAACCCCAGGATCACAACTGAAACCGAAGTCAGACTCCCACCCGACTGAGCCACTCAGGTGCCCCAGGAAGGTACCTTTGGAACAACAGTGAGAAAGGAAGATCCAAAGTCTAGTTCCACCTCTGTCACAACTTTGCATTTGTGAAAAGAAAAAGAAAGGGAGAATGCTTGGATGAACCAGGAGATCAAAGAAGAACTTAAACAATTCATGGAAACCAATGAGAATGAAGACACTTCGGTCCAAAACCTATGGGATACAGCAAAGGTGGTCCTAAGGGGGAAATACATAGTCATCCAAGCCTCCCTCAAAAAAAATTAAAAAATTCAGAATACACCAGCTGTCTCTACACCTTAAAGAACTGGAGAATCAACAACAAATCAAACCAACTCCACACATAAGGAGGGAAATCATCAAGATTAGAGCAGAGATCAATGAGGTAGAAACCAGAGATACAGTAGAATGTATCAATGGTACTAGAAGCTGGTTTTTTGAAAGAATCAATAAGATCGATAAACCATTGGCCACACTAATCCCAAAGAAAAGAGAGAAAGCTCAAATTAATAAAATCATGAATGAAAAGGGAGAAATCACAGCTAATACCAAGGAAGTAGAAGCAATCATCAGAAGTTATTATCAGCAGTTAGATGCCAATAAGTTAAGCAACCTAGATGAAATGGATGCATTCCTGGAAAACTATAAGCTCCCAAAATTGAACCAGAAAGAAATTGACAACCTGAATAGACCGATATCTAGTAGCAAGATTGAAGCAGTGGTCAAAACCTCCCAGAAAACAAGAACCCAGGACCTGATGGATTCCTTGGGGAATTCTACCAAACTTTCAAAGAAGAAATAACACCTATTCTCTTGAAGCTGTTTCAAAAAATTGAAACAGAAGGAAAACTTCCAGACTTTTTATGAAACCAGCATCCTGATCCCCAAACCAGGCAAAGACCACACCAAAAAGGAGAATTTCAGACCAATACCACTGATGAATATGGATGCTAAGATTCTCAACCAGATCCTAGCAAACAGGATCCAATAGCACATTAAAAATATTATCCAACATGACCAGATGGGATTCATCCCTGGGTTACAAGGATGGTTCAACATTCGCAAATCAGTCAATGTGATAGACCACGTCAATAAGAGAAGAGAGAAGAACCACATGGTCCTCTCAATTGGTGCAGAAAAAGCATTTGACAAAATCCAGCATCTGTTCCTGATTAAAATGCTTCAAAGTATAGGGATAGAGGGAACATTCCTGAACATCATTAAATCTATCTATGAAAGACCCAGAGCAAATCTCATCCTCAATGGGAAAAGCTCACAGCCTTCCCGTTGAGATCAGGCATATGACAAGGATGCCCACTCTCACCACTCTTGTTCAACATAGTATTAGAAGTCCTAGCAACAGCAATTAGACAACGAAGAGAAATAAAAGGTATCCAAATTGGCAATGAAGAAGTCAAACTCACTCTCTTCGCAGATGACATAATTCTTTATATGGAAAACCCAAAAGACTCCACCCCCAAGCTACTAGAACTCATATAGCAATTCAGTAACGTGGCAGGATACAAAGTCAATGTACAGAAATCAGTGGCTTTTCTATACACTAACAATGAAAATACAGAAAGGGAAATTAGAGAATTGATTCCATTTACTATAGCACCAAGAACCATAAGATACCTGGGACTAAACCTAACCAAAGAGGTAAATGATCTGTATTCGAGAAACTACAAAACACTCATGAAAGAAATTGAAGAAGACGCAAAATGATGGAAGACCATTTCATGCTCTTGGATTGGAAGAATAAACATTGTTAAAATGTCTATACTGCCTAGAGCAATCTATACTTTTAATGCCATTCCAATCAAAATTCCACTGGTATTTTTCAAAGAGCTGGAACAAATAATCCTAAAATTTGTATGGAATCAGAAGAGACCCCAAATTGCTAAGGAAATGTTGAAAAACAAAAATACAACTGGCAGCATCACATTGCCTGATTTCAAGCTTTACAACAAAGCTGTGATCACCAAGACAACATGGTACTGGCATAAAAACAGACACATAGACCAGTGGAACAGAATAGAGAGCCCATATATGGACCCTCAACTCTATGGTCAAATAATCTTCGACAAAGCAGGAAAAAATATACAGTGGATAAAAGACAGTCTCTTCAATAAATAGTGCTGGGAAAATTGGACAGCTATATGTAGAAGACTGAAACTCAACCATTCCCTTACTCCATACACAAAGATAAACTCAAAATGGATAAAAGACCTCAACATGAGACAGGAATCCATCAGAATCCTAGAGGAGAACATAGGCAGTAACCTCTTTGATACCAGCCACAGCAACTTCTTTCAAGATATGTCTCCAAAGGCAAAGGAAACAAAAGTGAAAATGAACTTTTGGGACTTCATCAAGATCAAAAGCTTCTGCACAGCAAAGGAAACAGTCAACAAAACAAAGAGGCAACCCATGGAATGGGAGAAGATATTTGGAAATGACAATACAGACAAAAGGTTGATATCCAGGCTCTATAAAGAACTCCTCAAACTCAACACACACAAAACAGATAATCATATCAAAAAATGGGCAGAAGATATGAACAGACACTTCTCCAATGAAGACATACAGGTGGCTATCAGACACATGAAAAATGAAAAAATGTTCATCATCACTAGCCATCAGGGAGATTCAAATTAAAACCACATTGTACCGCTGGGGATAAAAATATATGTTTATAAAAAATAAAAAATTAAAAAAAAAAAACACATTGAGATACCAGCTTACACCAGTTAGAATGGCCAAGATTAGCAAGACAAGAAACAACGTGTGTTGGAGAGGATGTGGAGAAAGAAGAACCTCTTGCACTGTTGGTGGGTATGTAAGTTCGCATAGCCACTTTGGAAAACACTGTGGAGATTCCTCAAGAAATTAAAAATAGAGCTTCCCTATGACCCTGCAATGGCACTACTGGGTATTTACCTCAAAGATACAGATGTAGTGAAAAGAAGGACCATCTGTACCCCAGTGTGCATAGAAGCAATGGCCACGGTCGCCAAACTGTGGAAGGAGCCAAGATGCCCTTCAACGGACGAATGGATAAGGAAGATGTGGTCCATATACACTATGGAGTATTATGCTTCCATCAGAAAGGATGAATACCCAACTTTTGTAGCAACATGGACAGGACTGGAAGAGATTATGCTGAGTGAAATAAGTCAAACAGAGAGATTCAAGTATCATATGGTTTCACTTATTTGTGGAGCATAACAAATAACATGGAGGACATGTGGAGATGGAGAGGAGAAGGGAGTTGAGGGAAATTGGAAGGGGAGGTGAACCATGAGACACTATGGACTCTGAAAAACAACCTGAGGGTTTTGAAGGGACAGGGGGTGGGAGGTTGGGGGAGCCAGGTGGTGGGTATTGGGGAGGGCACGTATTGCATGGAGCACTGGGTGTGGTGCAAAAACAATGAATACTGTTATACTGAAAAGAAATTAAAAAAAAAAAAAGAAAGAAAGAAAGAAAGGGAATATCTTTCACTGAGGTCTTAAGCTGTGTCTGGTAGTCAGACCCTCTGTCCACACACTTCATTTGGTTCCCCCAATAATCCAGACATAGTATCTTGTCTTCATGTTAAGGCTATCAAGCAGGAACGCAGGGCTTCTCAATGCATGTACGCAGCTCCTAAGGGGCAAACACCAGAATTAACACTCAGATTCATTGCACGCTAAAATCTGCATGCTCTTCTCAATAGGTTGTCTCATTTCCTCTTTGAAGGATTCCTTTTTCCTATCATGTCAATTTCAAAGAGAAGTCCAGAGCTTCTCTTCAGGCCTTGAAGGTGCCCCCTAATTCCCCCTGGGGCTCTCTCTGTGCCATCAGGTTGCCACCAATATTTGATGACCTTAGTTATATTTAAATAATTGCTATTTGTAGTTTTCTTTTGACCCTAAATAAAAAAGCTTACCTCAACATCTGCCTCTGAGTAGTCAGGTCAGTTGAAATAATCAGTGTAAAAGTGTTTCACAATTTTAAAGGTAGTAGACAAAATAAGGTCATGATTGTTTCAATTACAGGGCAACAAAAAACTTGCTTTCCAAACTTAAAGATACTTCAGAAAGGCTTGTAGCGATATCCTCTATTCAATGCCAAGAAAAACTATTAAAAGACCATATTTATATGGTAAGAAACATGAGGTCATCTGCTGAATGTAAAGGTAAATACAAGTGAAAAATAAGAGGCTTAATGTTTCCAGCTGAAAATACAGAAAGAGATCTCCTTCCTCTTCAAGCATTTACTTTAGAAAATCTGTAACTGTGAGTTCTTTTCTCTGTAAAAAATGCAAATCTTTTAAAAGCTAAATAAGCCTTGGGATGACTGGAAGGCTGAGTCCTTTAAGCGTCTGCCTTCAGTTCAGGTTGTGATCCTGGGGTCCTGGAACTGAGTTCTGCCATCTGGCTCCTTGCTCAACAGGGTGTCTAATTCTCTCTCTGCCTGTGACTCCCCCTGTGCTCTCTCTATATATATCTGACAAATAAATAAATAAAATCTTAAAAAACAAACAAACAAAAAAGCTAAATAAGACTCTTCCAGCTTGATGACCCAGAAATATCTTTCTTAAGGACCAAGGAATCATCTTGAAATGTAATCATCAAGGAAGAGAGAGCTTCCTCCCCTCCTTTCTGTGGGAAGTAAGGCTGCTGAAGCTCAGCTCCTTTTTCTGAGTTCTAAAACTACCTCCCATCATAAAAGTAAGAGACTTTTTCTTTGGATAAAGCCAATTAGGTAACATAGAGGGTCACCCCACTTACACAGTGAATGTAGGATGAACTATGTATTTGACAAATGGTGCTGTCAAGTCCTCTTACTTGAAGACTAGTCATTGTTTATTTTGAGAATGCGGATATAACCTCTGGTATCTGCTCGGCTCTACAAAATGGCAGTGCTACTTTGCATCTTTGTAATCCCTTAGCTGATTGTCTACGATATGTGTCACATTTTTGTTTAATGTTTATCCAATAATAAAATTATTTTCTTTCTCTGCTACATTTATGGAGAGGTTTCCTAAATTGGGGAGGGGGGGGGAAGGAGATTTTTATTTTATTTTGTCTCTCCCAACAACAGAAAATTTGTCTTCAGAGAATCAGAAGTCCTTATAAACTTGAGTCTTGGGCGCAGTCAGAAATGAAACATACAAGGACAGTAAGCAATGAGCATTACATCAGTGGACATGTGAAGAAGGTATGTGGCTGACTGGTAAGAAAAAGCTATAATGAATTATTCTTTTTAGTATTGAATAGTTGTGTTTTGTGCCCATTCAGAACACCAGTTAGTCTAGTTTTTCTACAAAAGATTTGAATTGCATTAATGGATGTATTGGGTAGGAGAATACATAAGAGTTACATATTTAAGTGCAAAACAGAATAGAAAAGTGACAGTATTCACCAATATTCATTCTCTTGAATCCCAGCCCATAGGATGTTCTTTTTAAAAAATAGGGAGGAGGGAAGGTTTTAAAGACTGCATACAATATTCTGTTTTATAGGTGCACAACAGCCCATCAGCATACTAAAAGCCTGAGATAGCTTGTAGCCAAGAAATTTGTCTCATTTTCTTTGATCTAATTTTCTCTAAATTTATTTGACCTTTCAGAACACTTTATAAACTACTTGTTAATATCACCAATAATGCTACCATTCCACAGAACAAAGGTCAAGACTATGAGGAATCACTGAGGATTTTTTTTTTTAAATACTGAAACTGACTACATTAGTGGAACATATTTTGGGAAATGCTGATTTAAGGCCAGCACTGAAAATTCAGATTTCACATTCCCATTTAATTATTTGAGCAGAGAAAAAAGACACACATTTGATCAATCATGAAGTGATGCAATAAAGCAATTTGCTCCAGAGTTTAGAATATGGCAACAGCTGCAATTTAAGGTTTTCGGTTAATGAGGATTAACAAACACAGCTGGAAAACTCTATTAATCATTCAGAAAGAGTAATCTGTAGAAGTAGCTTTAAAAGGCCTTACTTGAGTTTTTGGATTGTGCCTACTCTAATGGATTTCATATTAATCCTTGTGGAATAAAATTGACATAATCCTCTTCTACAATTAAATGAATTATTTTTAATCAGATCTACTGTTGTCAAGCATTTTACCAAGCTAAGTAGTTGGGAAAAAAATCCCTTTGTGCTGAGGTAGTTGTTTCCCTAGAAGTTTAGTCTTCAGAATAAGAAATGAAACAATCTACCCCTATATGGAAACTGAGGACTCAAACTACTGATCCACAAGCCCCAACAATGACAAAACTTTGCTGCTTCACTGTCTTCATTAGCATTACTCTAGTTTTCCTGGAGTTTCTTGCACAACTAAAAGGTGGGATTGCTTACACAAGAACTTCCTGAAAGACTCATCCAGTCTTCAGTGGAGAACATCTTTGTTTTGATCTTTCTTAAAATCCTGGACTGATGTGTCATGATGTATCATTAGATCAATTTTAATCTAGCTCTCTGCTTTGAAATATTCAACTTAAGTAAAACCTCCAAATTCTAAATTAATTTTGACATTACTTTTTGTTGTGGGCTGAGATGTGGGTCCCCTAGCACCCTAAATTCATATGTTGAGGTTATAACCTCTTGAGTTAAAATGAGGTCATTATGGCAGGCTCTCCTCCAAGATGATGGGTACCCTTATTAAAGGAGGAAATTTAGAAACAGAAACACCCAAGGAGCATGCCATGTGAACAAGAAAACAGACATCAGGACCATATGTCTAAAACCAAGGAACTCCAAAGATCGCCAGCGAACCACCAGAAACTACTAGGGAGGAATGGAACAGATTCTTCTTCATAGCCCTCAGAAGGAACCAACCTTGAAAACCCCGCGATCTCGGACTTCTGACTTCTAGAACTGTGAGACAATACATTTCTGTTGTTTAAGCTTCCCAGTTTGTTGTACTTTGTTACCCTAGCAAACTAATATACTTTCGTTTCTTCAAGATACTTCCAGTGCTTGGTAGAGCCAGTGTTCTTTCTAGCAGCCAGCAATAAATTTAGTCTTTTCTTATCAACAGGTTGTATTAGTTATATTTGAGGTGCTAGCTTTCAGCAATAACCAGTCACAGTTGCCACTCCTGGTTCTCTTAGACTGAGGCTTCCCCAAATCCAAGAACTTTTGACTAGATGTTATGAATTTTATTATTATAATTTTTTTCTTCCACTTTATCCCTGGTCTTCCTGCAGCCCACACTCAACCCCAAACTCGAGTCTCCACTCTACCCACCCACTCTGGAATTCTTCCTGCCCATTTACACACAACCTTCTCCCTCACACACAGTGTCCAGTGCTGCCCTCTGCTCTTAGCCCCTGCAGCCTATTGACCACCATCCCTTCCAAGTTTGATAGCACTCTCCTACTACACACACCAAATGGTAACTATATAAGAGGATGGATGTGTTAACTAACCTTATCGTGGTGACTATTTCACAATATGTATATTTCATATTGTATGTATGTACAATAGGTATATATATCAAATCTTCATGTTGTACATCTTAAACTTACACAATGTTATGTTTTAATTAGACCTCAATAAAGATGGGTAAAGAACTGGCCCACCAGGGCCTCAACCTCTACAACTGAAGCCACCAGTCACAAAGCAGAACATGAGGGGGTGGGCCCGGCACAGAAATGCTGCTGAGGACTTTGGAGGGTACCGGGCATTGGTTTGGATAGGAGAGGTCCAGGCAAATGAGCCTGTTGAAAAGGGGCCACATTAGAAGAACAAGTGGGTAATACACGTGAACTGGGATGAACATATAGTCAATAAAATTAGTCTGCAAAATACTGCTGGTGCTCCTCTTCCCAGTCCCAGAAGACGGACTAACTCTAATAATAATTACTTAATACTCAGTTTAGTTTTGTTGCAGAGAGGCTTACCAGGAGTGCAACTTGAGCACTTATAATTTTACATCAGGAGAACCAAGGATGGTTCCTTGAGATTCTTTTATCCTTGAGCTACAGAGTTGTACATTTTAAAATGAAAGACTTGGTGATTTCATTTAAAAGACTAAAATTATATGCAAATAAAAAAGATTCTGAGAAAATATTATGTAAAACAGTGTCTTCACAAGCATACTTTAGAGGAACATGATGAAGGTCTACTTCGGGAGGTTTAAGAAAAATGTTTTCATATTCTATGACAAATTTTTCTGTAATTGGAGCCCACACAGTGTTAGTGTAAAATGGTATTTTTTAATAGATAATTTTCTTAGGTAATAAGTTTTGGTTTCTCCATTTTTCTCAGCATTTCAGCACACAGAATACTTTAGGTTTATATTATAGGGAGCTTTTAGGGTTATTTTAAAAACTTATCTAACAATTTTTAATGTGACTAAATAATATCTCCCGATGATACAAAATTCCCTGAAGATTTCATAATGTGAAAGCCCATAGTAGGTTTGAAATCAGAGTGACCCCTTTAAAATGGATTCTCTTACAGTAGATAGTAGTCTAGTTTTAGAAGGAGCCCAAGTCAAGGGATGAAGGGATGAAACTTTGCAGATGAGGTTCAACATTACTCTAACCTGGCCTGTATATCCAGTTTAAGCTTCTTCAAAATATGGCCTTATCATCTTTTCCCCAAATCCCTAGGATTATTTCTTGCTTTAAACAAGATTAAGAATAGAGTAAGGAGACTGAGATATTTTAGATTAATGTAATTAGAAAGGCGAAAAGTCTACTAGCAATGTAAAATGGAAATTACCTTTACCCGTTAAATTTTTCTCACATTTTGGTATTTTAGAACCTAAAATGCACAAGTGAATGCTTGTCAAGAAAAAAAGTGACAACATCTGCTTCACACCCAAACACTTGGATATATAATAAATATTTTGTGAAAAAGAATGCCAGGCATATAATAGAATCTTGATGAATGAAAACACTATGTATATTGGTTTATCCTAACATGTGAAAGCATATAAGAATGAATTCTACCCTTTCTTAGCATTTATATATATATCTGAATACAACCTTGGGAAAATTATAATGGAACCTACATTTCAATAAAATGATCAATTTTGGGTTGTTCTTCTAAACATGCTCTTCTAAATCCAGCAGTTACAACATCACATTATTAGCAATGAGATTTTTTCTTAATTTTTATTTGTTGACACTATAATAATCACCCAGTGAGGACAGAATTACTGATCCTTAATTAAAAAGAAAAGAAATCAGATTTGACAATTTTTAAATTCAGCCTATTAGAAACTTGAATGGAAACATGGGCTTGGTGAAATCTAGAAATTAAAATCCCTAGCCAATTTTCAAACAACTTATTCCATCTCTTCAATGAAGCTGGGAAAAACACTAAACTTTGTTATTGAATCTAAAGACTATTATACAGGGGCACCTGGGTGGCTCAGTGGGTTAAAGTCTCTGTGTTCATCTCAGGTCATGATCCCGGGGTCCTGGGATCGAGCCCCGCATCATGCTCTCTGCTCAGCAGAGAGTCTGCTTCCTCCTCTCTCTTTGCCAGCCTCTCTGCCTACTTGTGATCTCTGTCTGTCAAATAAATAAATAAAAACTTAAAAAAAAAGAAATAGGAGTTAATTTCACATTCAGAAAGGAAATTCCAAGGATTTTTTTTAAAATTGAAACTTAGAGCATAGGCTTTAGAATAAAATTGAAATAGATTTGCATCCTTTCCACTACTTAATCACTGAAAATTATGCAATTTATTTATTTTTAATGAATCTCATTTGTAAAATGAGATGCTGATAACTTATTTCATTGTTGCGTGGTTAATATGGAGAAATTATTTAACATCATCATTCTAAAGCTAGCCCATACCATATGCAGTAGCTATTATGTTTCTCTATTTAATAGAGGCAAAGCTTTAGGTATTTTTAAAACAACTAAACTCCAAAAAACTAAAAAAAAAAAAAAAAAAAAAAAAAAGCCAAAGGGGAGGAATATTGCATACCTTACATCAGAAAATTAATTACAGCCCTCTTAAGTAGGTTCTATGATTATATGTGCTAACAACATTTTATAAAACATTAATATGTATCTCCAAAAGAAGTTCCCCATGTTTAAAACAATATCTATTTATTTATTTAAGAGAAAGAGAGAAAGAGTCTCAAGGAGACTTCCTGTTGAGTGCAGAGTCCAGGTGCAGGGCTCAATCTTATGACCCTAAGATCATGATTCTGAGATCATATCCCGAGCTAAAACCAAGAGTCAGATGCTCAATTGACTGAGCCACCCAGGTGCCCCAGAAACTTCCCATTTTAAAAATAACACTTTATAGCAATGGACATGTTAGAATAACAAGAAAAACAGTCTAAGAAAACTTAATTTAGAATACTTGGAATTCTATTTGCCAAATATTACAAACATATTCAATCATTTTAATACATATTAATATATACATACATTAATACATAATACAACTACTTACATAACAATTATATTTATAACATAATTATATATTATGTAATTATATAACTACTAATTATATATTATATAATTATATAACTATAATAATTACATAATTATATAACTACTGTATCATTGTATCAGTCAGACTCTTGGAAGGAAAGGAATGGTGGATTAAAAAAAGGTACATGAAGATATTTTAATAAATAGAATTTTTACAAAGACATGAGGAATCAGTTCGGGATAATAGCATACCCCACAGTTAGCAATAGCAAAGAGCTGTTATCACATATAGGCTTAAAGATATAAGGAGAGGGAGTAGAAATGGGAGCATACCATCATGAAAAGAGCTCCCCAAAAGGAGCCCTCAGTGGAAGAACACTACCAACCTGCAGCAGCCCCACAGGTAAAGAGCCTCAAGGCTCTTTATTTTCAAATAAAAGACTTATTTTCAAATAAATAAATATTAATTAATAAATTAATATTTTCAAATAAAAGACTTTTATTTTCAAATCCAGTCTTTTGTGGTACGTGCCATTGGCTGAATTCAGCTAGAAGCCTGAAGGCAAGAGATTCCCTTAATGCTATCCATATTAGTCAGTGTTGTAGGTACTAGGCAAAGTGAACAAAGGTAAAAGGTGGATCTAGAAAGTCATGGACTATATTCACTGTAATTGTAATATTTCTGTTTTATAGATTTAAAGTTCCTTTTGATGGTGGGACATGACATAATGACACTTGGAGAGATAAAAGGCAGAATGTTTTGTTATACCTAGAAATGAAAAAAAGGTTACCAGGCAGGACCACACAGGGGGTTGTACTCTGGGACAGAGTAATAGAGAACTGGAGCTGCAGGGGGCACTGGATATATGACAAGAAGAATGGGGGTGGCTTGGCCAAGTGAGTAACTTCATGGGCTCCCAGGGATAGCAGGTATCGCTGATTGTCTGTTAACTTTAAAACAATATTTTTAAATGATTTAATTATTTAAATCCCAATTTATTATATAAAAATTGGTTGAGATAACTGAAATGTATTGAAACAGATTATGAATAAGAATTTTTTTCTGGGGGCACCCTGGAGGCTCAGTCAGTTAAGCGGCTGCCTTCAGCTCAGGTCATGATCCCAGGGTGCTGGAATCGAGCCCCACATTGGGCTCCCTGCTCAGCAGAGAGCTTGCTTCTCCCTCTCCCTTTTCCTTCTGGTCTGCCTACTTGTGCTCTCTCTCTGTCACTCTGTCAAATAAATAAATAAAATCTTTTAAAAAAAGGTTTGTATTTCCAAAAAAAATTACTAAAAAAAAGGAATTTTTCTGAGTGTATATAGATTTACATTCGTGTTTTAGAAGAACTTGAATCATACTACAGAATCACTTCATGAACTTTTTCATTTATAAATCTGAACATCTTTATGTAACATTAAGTATACTTCCCCAGAAATCTTTAATGGCCATGCACATTACTTTGTATGACTGTTCCTTAATTTATCTGGTTAACCAATTATTGGACATTTAGGTTATTTTATTTGTTTATTCCTTTTTTATTTTTAAAATATGATCCCATGGTGATGCTCTTTATATGTGAATATGTTTGAATATCTGAGATTGCTTTTTTAGGATAAATCTCTATAAGTTATCATTTTTATGTTCTTTATTCATTTTAGTAAAACCATATTTCCATCTACTATCATTTTCTTTCTGCCTAAAAGATTTTCCTTAACATTTCTTATAATGAAGATTTGTTAGTGATTGTTTTAATTTTTGTATGTCTGAAAAAATCTTTATTTTCATTTTTTGAAAGATATTTGAGTGTAGTATTCTAAATTGACAGGATTTTTTTCTTTAGTTCTTTAGAATGTTGCTCCACTGTCTTCTTGCTGGCATAATTTCTGATGAGAAATCTGCTTTCATCCTTATCTTGATTTCTCTGTAGGTAACGTGCTGTTTTTCTCTGGCTGCCTTTAATATTTTCTTTTACATTGTATTTGTGTAACTTACAGTGGATCCTGATGAAGTTTTCTTCATGTTTTGGCCTTGTTTTTATTATTGACTAGACAGAACAAGAGCAGTATTTAATCTAGGAATAATTATTCCCCCACTTTGGAGGCAAGACCTTCCTCAATGCTCCATGAGTTAGAAGGATTCCAAACTGACTGGTGACACCAGTTCCAGCTCTATGTGAGTGCTGAGAATTGAATATCCTCCCATCCTCTGATGTCCTTTTCCCCAGCCATGGCTGGTTTCGTCATGTACAGGCACTTATCAGTACTATGCTGATTACTCAAGGAGAGGAGAATCTGCACAGAGCTATACTTCATTCTCTGTGCAGTTCTCTCTTTTCCCATACTCTGTCCTGCAAATTCTAGCCTCCTTGATGTCCATGAATTCTCAACTCTGCCTTAACTCAGAGAGTCTTACATATTCCACCTGGCTTCATTCTCTCTGGGACTTAGCCCAGAGACTCTCTCAAGACAGCAAGCTGGCATGAGTACTAGACTCACCTTATTTGTTTCTGTCTCTCTGGGACACTATCCTCCTTTGACTGATGTCTCTGATCATGAGTATCATCATTTCATATAATTTGTATAATTTTTTAAGTAATTTCAGACGGAAGGATAAATCCAGTCACTGCTACTCCATATTTCAAGAGGCTAAATTCTCTGATAGATCTTTTTTTTTAAACTATGATTTTTGTCACTTGTCTAATGTCTTCCATTGTTACAGTGGGAGCCATTGTGTTTTATGCCATACTCATTCCAACTATCAAAGGAAGTAGGACATCTTTCTTGTTTCCTTATTTTTCCTGTCCTACTTTCCCATTAATTCTCAACTCTTTGTCCCCCTCTTTTTTTGCTCTTTCTAATTCACCTGGTGATAAGAAACAAAAGAAGCACAAAAATCACTATTTTAAAGTTGATAGCAGCTAACAACATTAAATGAGTAGTTAACCATTAGGGCTTAATTATGAAAATTAGACATAGATGGACACCTTAATATTTGCAGTCTAATTTTAAAAATTCATCTACAGAAATGAATATTTCACACACGCACACACACACACACCTGCATACATATATAATATTATTGTACTATATAGTAATAACCCTGAAATTGAAAGGCTTTTATTTGGTCAAACAGTTTTTTCATTTGCTATTCATATTTTTAAATATAGCTTAAGAGTGTTATTGTGGACAATTTCCAGTATTACTACCATGTATTTCTCATTATAGACATTATACATACATACTTGTCCTTGTCTAAACACCAGACTTTCCTGTAACTACTCTTTTGCAACTTGGCCTGAAGCGTTCCTTTTCCTATATGAGTCATCTCTGATTATCTTCAACTGTGCATGAAACAAATTAAATAAGGTAATCTATTTAACATCATGTACACCTTGGGAAAATTTTAAGTATTTTTTATTATATCCCTGATAAACACTTATGTTTTATATTTTTAAATAAACGGTTTTGATATTTGATATTTCTCTTTAAAAACTTAATCAAGGGGCACCTGGGTAGCTCAGTCAGTTAAGCGGCTGACTCTTGATTAAAGCTCAGGTCATGATTTAAGAGTCCTGGTATTGAACCCCATCGCTAGGCTCCCAACTCAGTGGGAAGTCTGCTTTTCTATCTCTCTTTCTTTCTCTCTCTCTCTCCCTCTCCCTTTGCCCTTCCTCCCACTCGCACACACACATACTTTCTCTCTAAAATAAGATAAATAATTCTTTTTTTAAAAAGAGAAAAAATTAAAAATTTAATCAATGTTAGCAACAATTTCTTTTATATGCATCTGGACCCTGGGTTAACTAATTTTATATGTTTTAGCCTTGAAAGGAAAAAAAATTTTTCTCATTCCATATAATGAAGTAATCCTCCTTTATCTCACATTATATAGAAAAAGAATGACTTATTTTGAACTTGACGCTGTCATATGGTATTATTCTACTTCAGTTATATATACTCCTCTGGAGTGTTCACATCTCGAGTACGCTCTCTGAAATTTCCTTTTACTAGAATGCCAACTGTATTTGCTCTCTCTGTATATTTGATCACTTGTATTATTTTCATCATTACATTATTTCATTGACAAGACTAATAAGGCCTTCTGTGCCACTTGCTAAATACTGAAGTATGCATACATCATTGTCTTCTAACAAAGTAAAGCAACAACCCCTCCCCACAAAAAAAAAAGAAAACAAAAAAAAACAAACAACAACAAAAAAAACTAAGTGAGCTTCAAACAAAGCTAATAAATTTTATCAAATGGTACGTATTCTTTTCAACACCCTCCCCCTTCCATTAAACTGGGATGGGGTATTATGAAAACAACTTTGATTTAAGTATGAAAAATGGCCTTGCTAGGGCTCAAGAGTGAGATTTTGTAGCACACTTGATTGCTCTCAACTTTACACAGTGAGTAGTAATGTTGCTAGATGGGAACAGGAGAGATTTATAGAATCAAAGCACATTTTCCATTCAAATTTGACTCTGCTGGTAAAAACCCTTCCTGTTAGTTTTCCAGTTTTCTTCTTACTAATCATTTCAGTAACCTGGGGTTTAGAAGATCTCAGTCTTGCCATCAGCAGGCAACTGAAGAATCAGTATTGAGGAGGGGAAAATAAGATCACTTTTAATGCTCTGAAAATAGGGTTCTCACTGTGAAGTTTCCTCCAACTACAGGCATGGTCTGGAATGAGGCTGAAGGAACAGCATACCTTGGTTAGGAGGGGGTGGTGATTTATATATATAGATATTATACACACACACACACTCACACACAATTATTTTTTCAAGGAAAGAATTTCTTTTTTAAAAAATGTTAATTTTATGTTGTCATAACCAAAACACTAGATTTAGTAATTACTGTGATTGACAGTTGAGGTAATTCTAAAGCACACTTTCAAGATTTAAGCTAAGTGTTTTACCTAAACTCTAAGATTTATTAATTTCAACTTCAAGCAGATGATGGTAATTTGTAGTTAATGATTAGTTTGTAATTCTGAGAACAATATTCTTTTGACAGTACTTCTTCACTTAAAATTGCCTTTCTCGGAAACATCAAAAAATAATTACTTTAAAAAGATATATTCCTGGGTCCCACTCCACAAGCTGGGGGATTGGTAATACAGGAAGACTAAAAAATACAAGCTTTTTAAAAGTACCACAAATTAATCCTACTTTAAATTTTGAGAATTAGTTGCTGAGATTTCAACACAAATAATAATTATGTAGGAGAAATTTAACTTTTACATCATTTTTAAAACCAGAAAATAAGGACTGTTTCATAAGAAATTAGTAACAGTCGATTCAACATTAACATTTGCTCAGCTTAGATAAAGACAAAATTATTATTTCCAGTTTTGAAAACTACTTTCAGAAAGTAGCTTATTGGTCTCTAAAGTTCAACCATCTGCATTGAATATATTCACCAACAGAGATTTGTTTCCCTAACCTATCCTTAATTAGCTGGACTAATTTAGCTGTTCTTCAGATTTGTCTATCTCACTGATTTCCTCCTCCTAGAAACCATCACTGTCAACCTGAGAGTCTCTCTGTAACCTTAATCAAACTCACACACTTTGGCTTGAATAAAGAGTCTCTTAAAAGACTATGAATACATATTTCCCACCAAGATAAACAGCTTAATAATTTTCAGTAGCACAGATTTTCACTTAAAAAAATTAAATAAAATAGTTCTATTAAGCATAAATCGCTGTCTTAGGAGTTTAGAGTAATTTTTAAAACTTACCTTGATGGATTTTCATTATATTAATGTGAAAGCCTCTCTCAATTTACAATAAGTTGCTTCTCAACAAACGTTTCAAAAATGGGCTCTGCCTGCATCTCTATCACAAGCAAGAGTAACTATAGGCAATCTGCTGAAGCTGGTTCACTTTGTGCACTGTCATATTCAGGACAAAAGAATTTGATGTTGTAGTAGACTTTCTGATATACCTTCTCCCTCGATATGACCTCCTCAGGTCCAAGGCATTCAGTCCCCAGCCTCTGAGGGTATTAACTTCTGAGAGCTCGGAGCTGAGTCCTTCCTCAGAAATTATTCTTGCCTTATCCAAGCTTATGCCCTTTCCCAAGGGTAGCTCCCATTCAATGTTGGGTAATGTAGTGTGCAAAATCTCTACCCCTTTTCCTCAACCAGAGACAAATCTAAAGGATCATTACTGCCTATGGTATTTATTAAGACCATATGGGCAGTGCATTCCAATTTAATTTCTTTGTTTTCGGTCCCACACTCTGTTGTCACTCACACACAGGTATTGTTTCTGAGAACACTTGCCAATAAACCTGCTACACATGAATCATCGTCTTTTTATTTTTGGACACCTGCCCTAAAACACATCTCATCATGTCTTTGAAATTTTCAAAAATATTTTGCCTTTGAATGATGGATAGTTTTATTTTTAAAAATTTATTTATTTATCTAATTTTTTAAAAAGACTTTATTTATTTATTTGACAGAGAAATCACAAGTAGCAGAGAGGCAGGCAGAGAGAGGGGGGGAAAGCAGGCTCCCTGCTGAGAAAGAGGGCCCTCCCCAGAAAGCCCAGTGCAGGACATGATCCCAGGACCCTGAGATCATGACCTGAGCTGAAGGCAGAGGCTTAACCCACTGAGGCACCTAGGTGCCCTGAATGGTGGATAATTTTAAACACCAAAATGTTATGTGTATATTTGAACATGGGTCATAGACTTAAATTTAAAATCTAAAGTTCTAAAATGTTTAGAAGGAAATCTCTGTGATCATGAGTTAGGTAAATACTTCTAGGTACAACACCACTGAAGTACAATCCCTAAAAGAATAAATTAATAAATAGGGCTTCATCAAATTTTAAGACTTCTTTTCTTCAAAAGACATTGTAGAAAATTAAACAAACATCAGACTGGAAGATAATTTTTTGCAAAACATCTATCTGAGTATACATATTTAGATTATACACAAAAACTCTGAAACTCAACAATAAGAAAACAAAGGACACAGTTTAAAAATGGGCAGAAGATTTGAACAGACATTTCATGGAAGATATTCAGAGGGCACATAGGCACATAAAAATGTTGAACTTCATTAGCACTGGGGAAATAAAACTCCCATGAGATGTATCGTTGCACATTTACTAAAATGGCTAAACTCGAGGAATGAGTGACCATACCAAGTATTGGTGAGAATTTGGAGGAACTAGAACTTGAATACCCTTCCAGATGGAAATATAAAAAACTATAAACACTTTGGAAAACAGTTTGGTAGCTTCTTAAAAAGTTAAACATATACCTACCATACAATCTAGCCATTTCACTCTATGTACCTGTGTAAGAAACAGGAAAAATGTTTGTATAAACACTTACATGGGTATTCATAGCATTTTTATTTCTTTTTTTTTTTTCCCTTTTTATTTATTTATTTATTTATTTATTTATTTATTTTTATTTCCAGCATTTTTATTTCTTATAGCCAAAAGCTGGAAATAACCCAAATATCAATAACCAGATAAAAGGTTAAACAAATTTTGGTATACCCATAAAATGTAATACTACTCAGTATTAAAAGAAATTAGTTATCGATATACATGACATGAGACAATATTAAATTTATATGTTAAATGAAAGAAGGAAGTCTATATACATATATATATACATATAGTATGATTCAGTTTACATAAAACCTTAGAAATGAAAACAAATTTATAGTGATAGAAAACAGATTTGGTTTTGGTTGACCGTTGGGAAGCAGCAAGGGTAGAAGGATTACAAAGGGACCCAGGAAATCTTTTTAGAGATTGTTTTTTTGGTGTTTTTGCTTGTTTGTTTTCCATCTTTATTAAGATATAATTGACAAACAAAAATCATATATATTTTTGGTGTACAGCTTGATGTTTTGATGTCCATGTGCATTGTGAAATAATCACCACAATCAAGATAACCAGTATATCCATCACTTCACATGGTTAACATTTTCTTTCAATCTGTGAGTGTGCAGTAAGAATACTTAAGATATACCCTCTTGGCAAATCTCAAGTACGTCGGTCTCAAATGTACTGCTAACTACAGTCACCTTCTTTATATTAGATCTCCAAAACTTACTCATCTTTCATAGCTAAAGCCTTGTACCCGTTACCCAACATTTCCCCATTTTCCTTTCCTGACACCACATATTGTTGGGGTTTTTGTTGTTGTTGTTGTTGTTGTTATGGTGATGGTTTCATGGTATAGAAGTATGTCAAAACCTATAAAATGATGCACTTCAATGTACAGCTTGTTGTATGCCAATTTCCCCTCATTGAAGACACTTTTCTTTTAAAGGCCATATTTAGCCCTACTGTCTGTTTCATGAGATGTATATAGCAAGAGCTGAAAAACCATGAAGGAAAACTCCTGCAGATTTATACTATGTACTATTATGCTGGAAGAAGCTGAATGTTGCAATTTAGGGAGATAGATGTCACAAAGTATTAGAAGACCGTAAAATGAACAGTAGGCAAAAAAAAAAAAAAAACCCAGCTTAATAACTGCTATATGAGAAATGATGAAAATTCTTAAGCCTGGAAAAATATTGGCAGATAAAATAAGCTATTAAATGAAAATACTCCTGCAAAAGGTGATTTGAATTCTTAGATAAAGGATTATCAAAACTAGCAACGCATGAATTCAGAGTCTCTCATGTGAAAGAAATTGGATGCCAGATTACCTGTCTGAAAAATCATAGAAGTAATAAAAGGTAGATAGAATCTTTAATTCCTTTTCTCAGAACAAGCTAAGTGGAGTAAGTGAAGATAGTGGACTTAGCTTGAAAGCTGGATTCTGGCTGCTGTGTAAACATAAGTCAGTTGGCATGTCTCTAAACCTCAGTTTTCCCATGTACTAAAAAAAAACCCTCAATGGCTTTTTGTGAGCATATGCCTTTATGTATATGAAGGTTCTATTTCACAGCAGGCACAAAACAAGTATGTTTGAAATTATTCTAGTGCACCGTTTTACCCTGGAAAGTCAATATGTGGTATTATTTTTATATTATGTTTATTTTTTTCTGACTATATGTATTAGTCAAGATAATTAATGCTGGGCTACACCACGGTAGCTTAAAATAATACTTTTTTATTTGTTTCAGTCATATGCAAAGACTTTGAGGGATCCAGGATCTTTCTATTTTGTGATAACTCTGACACATGCCATCCAGGGCTCTCCAGCAGGGGGAAAAAAGAAAAAAAAAAGAAGAAGAAGAAGAGAAGGTAAAGGTTGAGGACTACATTTGCATGCCCAGCTTGAAAGAAATTCACCTTAGTTTCTCTCAGATTTCACTGGCTAGATAGTCACGTGGTCTGAGTAACTGAATTGACTAGAAAATGGTTTTCTCTCTGTGTTCAAGGAGAGAACTAGATATAGCTGAGCACTAATAGCCTCTGTCACAGTATGCCATTGGGTTTATTTTTAGATGCCCAGAATGCACTTTAATTACTTAAGACCGTGCTTCTTGGCATGAATCAAAATGTACATGCTTTTATCCTCTAGCACTTGAGGGGTTTTTTTGATTAAAATATGAATTTAAAATAATCTATTTCTTGGCTATTATCAAAAAGGCATGAAATAACAAATGTTGGTGAGATGTAGAGAAAAGGGAATCCATATATTCTATTGGTGGGAATGTAAATTGGTGCAGCTTGTATGGAAACCAGTGTGGAGGGTCCTCAAAAAATTAAAAATAGCACTACCATATGATCCAGTAATTCCATTTCTGGGTATTTACCTGAAGAAAACAAAAACCTACTCAAAAAGATATATCATCCTGATGTTCATTTCAGCATTATCAATAGCTAAGATATGGAAATAATCTAAATGTCTGTCAATGGATAAATGGATTAAGAAAATATGCTGTATATATGTACAATAGAATACAACTAAGCCATAAAAAAGAATAAAATCTTGCCATATACAACCACATGGATGGACCTTAAGGGCATTATGCTAAGTGCAATAAGTCAGGTAGAGAAAGACAAACACTGTATGATCTCACTTATACATGGACTCTAAAAAAGAAAAAATAACCTCAGAGATATAGGTAACAGATTGGTGATTGCCAGCGGGGTCAAGTGTGTGTGTGTGTGTGTGTGTGTGTGTGTGTGTGAGAAATGGGTGAAGGGAGTCAAAAGATACAAACTTTCAGTTATAAAACAAATCTGGGAGATATGACATACAGCATCACAACAGTAATTAATACTATTTGCATATCTGAAATTTGCTAAGAGAGTAAATCTTAAAGTTTCTCTTCACAAGAAAAGTCTGTGTATTGTGATGTATGTTAACTAGAATTGTTTCAGGATCATTTCACAATATATACAAATATCAAATCGTTATGTTGTACACCCAAAACTAATATTATGTTGATGTCAACTATACCTCAAGTAAAAAAACAATAAAATAATCTATTCCTGAGGGAAAGAGATACTCCTTTATTTTACTACCATTTGCCTAAAGATCTCTGTCATCTTTCAGGAAACATATGTATCCATCAGCTTCATAGTGTCTCCACTGACAAGACCCAAGTCCTTGGCATCTCCATCAGGTCTCATTAAGAATTCTGGTGTAAACCTGGAGATTCACAGACCTGTACCCCTGGGGATAAAAATACATGTTTATAAAAAAAAAAAAAGAATAATGACAGTATCACCAACGTATTAATAATCTGATTATAACTCTTGATTAAAAAAAAAATCTGGACACTAAATATTACTTTGAGTTATCTACCAGAGGTATTAGTCAAGAAAAAGCATACACTGATTAAACTTTATTCTCTGAAATGTAACTTGGAAAAAATGAATAAATAGTTCAGGACATGACTAAAAAAAAAAAAAAAAGAATTCTGTAAGTGTATCCTAACTGATCATCCTGCTCCCATTTTGCCTTCTAAAGTACAATGTATACTGTAGCCATAGCAACTTTTAAAAATCTAAATCGGATCGTGTCACTCTTTGGGTTAAAACCCTCCGGTTCCATCCTACTCAGATTCAAATTCAAATTATAAGAATAGTTTATCTGAGATCTACGCTTTTAATGGATTTTTTAAGTGTACAATATAGTATCGTTAGCTATAAGTACAATGTTGTATATCAGATCTCTAGAATTAATTTTGCATTACTGCAATTTTATACATGTTTATTAGAAACTCCCGGGGCATGTGGGTGGCTCAGTTGTAAAGCCTCTGCCTTCAGGTCTGGCTGTGGTCCCCGGGTCCTGGGATTGAGCCCTGGGACAGGCTCCCTGCTCAGCGGAAAGCCTGCTTCTCCCTCTCCCTGCTTGTGTTCCCTCTCTTGCTGTGTCTCTCTCTGTGTTGAATAAATAAATAACATCTTAAAAAAAAAAAAAGAAGAAGAAGAAGAAAAGGAAACTCCCCATTTCTCCCTCTCCCCAGCTCTTGGCAACCACCACACTATTCTTTGTTTCTATGAGTTTGACACCTTATATAACATAGTATTTGTCCTTTTGTGCCTGGCTTCTTTCACTTGGTGTAATGTCCTCAGATTTTATTCATGTTTTACATATTGTAGAACTTCCTCCTTTTTAAAAGGTTAAATAACATTCCATTGTGTGTATATATCACCCTTCCTTTATCCATTCAATGGACATTTATGGTGGTTTCCATTTTGTCCATTTTGTCCATTACAGATAATGCTGCAATGATTCAAATTTTTACTTTGGCCTATAAAATCCTGCATATATTTCAACCATAAAACTTTGTGCTCCTGCCCAGTCTTCATTCAATTTCTTCATTCAACTCTAGACTTAATGTATGTGTGCACACTCACATGCACACATACACACACACACACCCCCTTCAAAATCAGCTCTTTATCCACAGTTCAAGGTTCAAAAGTTAGAAAATTAAATAAATTGATTACACATCTAAAATAGATAGTATTATAGTCTTGGTGTCTTTATTCTCACAGAAGTTTCAACTCAGAGAAAAGTATAAGAAATTAATTGTATAAAAGCATTTGCTTTCTGTCCAAAAGTAAATTGTATAAAAGTATAAGTAATTAATACATTAAGCCAAAATGCACTGATAAAGGACAGGCAATGTTTTTTGGAATCTTACTTTAAAGAAAGAAAGGATATGAAGTCATTGTAGAGTTATCTTGGGCCATTTATCACTATATGCTTCCCTTTATGCTCTATAGACATTTTATCCCTGAATGTCAATGATTTTGGTTGTGTCCCTTATCTTCTAAAGTAGGATATTATTTAATTGGTAAATTCTAAAGAGTTCATTAGTACCTGTCCCTCATGTAAGACTTCTGGTGAAAAGAGATCTGTTTTGTTTGGTTTCTGTTATATTTATTATAGTCTGAAGCATATTTCCTTGCTGGCAAGTTTAACACTCACAGTTAGAAGGAATTCTCAAAAGGGCTATTGGATACATTTGAAACTCTTTCCCAAAACATTACAAATGCTCCAAAAAAGTTTATTTTGGCATAATCGGACATCTTTTTATAAAATAGAACACAAAATGAAGTTTATCCAAATGAGATCTACTTCGGTAGTAACGGAACACGAATACATTTTATATCACAGTGAACCCATTTCTTCCATGAAAATTTACCTTACTTCCTCAAATCTATTAACCTCCTTATCATATGCTGCAATTTATGCAATTTCAAATTATAACACTTGTGACACTTTATTATAATGGCTTATTTACTGTTTGTCTCCTCACTAGATTATAAGCTTCCTGCGGTCAGGAACTATGTCTTGTTCACCAGTATATAGTGTTTAGCTAAATACGTATGATGGTGATCAAGTTAAATGATTTAATAAGTTAACAGGACATACATAACAAACTGCCTCTACTCATGACATTGGCAAGGATGACATCAACAATGTACGGTCTATGTCTTTTCCTTTTATCACATATCTCAGTGATCTTTCCCTTGAAAAACAATATCTGATGAGCAACTTCCATCTTTTTTACTTAATAACTTATTTTTAAATACATTATTTTTGTTTAGATTCCTCAATAGATTATAAGTTTATTCACAACAGAAATTTTGTTTAGTCTTTCTTATATTTGTTTATATCCATAAAATACCCACTTATATTTTATTTTTAAGATTTTATTTATTTATTTGACAGAGAGAGAGATCACAAGTAGGCAGAAGGGCAGGCAGAGAGAGAGGGGGAAGAAGGATCCCTGCTGAGCAGAGAGCCCGATGCAGGGCTCCATCCATGGACCCTGAGATCATGACCTGAGATAAAGGCAGAGGCTTTAACCCACTGAGCCACCCAGGTGTCCCAATTACCCACTTCTAATGAACACCATCCATTAGAGTTTCTCAGTAAATATCAGGTGAATACATACTAACCATGCAAAACTGATTCAGAACAAGGTATAGCCCCAGACGGAGTTTAGAGAGTACTAAGAAAGCAAATTGACAAACCGTCAGTGCTTTTTTCTGAAATTTTGCCTAAACATAGAGAAGTCAGGTTATTTTCTGTGATGTTCAAGGTCCAAATCCCATGGTCACTGAATTTGTTAGGAAATTTTGGTCTACATTAATTCAGGTTTTTCTCTCACGTATCAATTTACTTTGTTTCTACATCTGAATTTATCCAGTTTAAAAAGGGAGAGGAACTTTTGTATGGATTTTCAGCAAACACAAGTATAAACAGTGGAATGAGCTGATCCACTATCAATTATATATAATTGCAATAACATTTACTAAAAACACAGTACCAACACTGCAGAAAAGGGGTTAAAGTCAGGAGAGCATTCATTTTATAAAAATGAATATGAAAACTAAAGAAAATTATTCTTAATATGAATCACATTTTTGAAGTACATATTTTGTCCCATGAAAAGCTGATTCATTTCTATTACCATGGTGATCTAGGAGAACATGAAATTGCCATGGATTAATGGTTTCACTTAGGGGCCAATTTTCAAACTAATAGGTGTGTGTCCCTTTTTGTCCTTACTCTTGTTACCATTTACCAATGCTCTTTCATCAAGTTTTAAGATGGATACAGTCTCTCTTTTTTTTTTAACTGGGAGGTTACATGCCCAGGAAACTGAAGCAGAACAAATTGTATGCCTCTGACAAATCTCCAAAAAGTAACTAGTGAATACAGATGCCATTCAACTAAACACATTTGTCTTGACACTGAAAAATGTGGCAAAGGCTGCTAGTGGTTGAAATACATCATCCTTTCTCTTGGCCCAGAGCAAGACTCCATCTCCTTGTAGTCAGGTTTTGGTGTGTGAGTTGAGTTCTACCCAATGGAATATAACTGAAGATAACATGTGCCATATTCAGAGATGACTCATAATGTCTCCTACATATGCTCCTCCATGTTCCTTTCCCCATTTGACTGATTAGGATGGCAATGATCATGACCTTGGATGTAATATATCAAAGATGTCAGAGAAGTTGTCAGCCTGGTCAATGAATAATTGTATAAAGGAAAGCTACTCTGCTATTGTTTGATGCCTGCTTTGTACTATTATATAAGAAAAATTATCTTCTTGTTTTTTAAACCGATGAGTTCTAAGAGTCTGTTTGTTATTGCAATTTAGCCTGTCCTAACTAATTTTGACCTCAGATTTGGTGTGTGGCATATGTGTGTATGTGTGTCTCATCACAGTCATAATCATACATTGAGAAGAAATCTAAATATTAGGAGCTTAAGTTATAAAAGGAAATGCTACATCTTTACAAATTACTTAGCCTTGAATTAAATTAGGGGTAACAAAAAGTGTGTTTTATGCTTGTATTTCTTGTTTAGTATAAACTAACCTAACAAATTAAGAGCTTTAACTCTAAGTTCTCTAAACTGTATCCATATATTTTCCTGAAATTTGGGAGTTTTGTCATTACTTGGAGTTCTCTATTTTCTTATTAATGTGCACCCATCAAAATGTGACTACTGGCCAATATTTGATTGTCACCTTACAAGGCTCAAATAACACAATTTTGATAGTCTAACAATTCCAAATGAGCAAATTTGCATTAACTAATACTAACAGTAAGAGCGACTGTCATAGTACTGGTTACTATGTACATAGTACAACTTACTGCAATATCAATTTAATTTAATTTAATTAATTTAATCATCACACTAAATTTGAAGTTGATATTATTATCCACGTGTTACAGATAAGTTGAGGCTCAGAGAAAGTTAAATAATCTGTCTAAGGCTCTAAAAACACAACTTGCTGAAACCAGGATTTGGACTTGGCTTTGTCTCCAGTGTTTGTCCTGTAAAGTGTATGAATCAATGCCCAATGGGCAGGGAGTAGGTGAAATCCATCTCAGAATATGATATGGAGAAATTTTTACTTATAATATTAAGGTGATGAATAAGCATCCAACAAAAATATAACTAACATACAAAAAGTTGCAATTTTGGGAATTATAACATTATATTTTTACAAATACTTTTTTTTACAAATACATTTTTATAAATACATTTAAAAATATTTTGTAATGGCAAGAGTTTTTAGAGGTTAGTAAGGAATCTGGGGATTGAGAACAATGGAATAAGTATTTGCTAGTGTTTATCCAGAAGTATGCAGATGGAAGACATTCTTACTTATTTGACAGACATGAGTACTCAAGTCATTTTTAGAAAAATATTCTCTACACAGAAGCAAGAGCAATCTCCAGAGTTGAGCAAGTAAGATTACTCATATCCTTTTCTTCCATCTTCTCATATCTTTCATTTATTTGTCAGGTACAAATGCTGAAAATTAGGCTTTGTAGCTATTAGATTTGAGACTTAGGATCACCGAAAGCATTGCAGACATCAGTCTCCATTCTAATCAATTTATTAGTATGCAAAAAGGCAGCTTGTCGCAACAAGAAGAGTCAGAATTTCTGTGAAATCCTGATTTTATCATAAGAAATTTTGTCATCTTGGGCAAGTCACTTAATCTCTCTGGTTTCTTTCTTTCCCACCCACAAAATGAAGCAATAGGGTAGTGTCATTTATTGGTTTAAAAAAATGTGATTAGAAAAGATCTATTACTCCTACAGTCGAGATCTTTTCTGGCAGGCCATATCCTTATTGTGATAAGGACATTCCAAGGGAAAACTAAACAATTCCCAAGAAAAATATGTTCTTAAAAGATCTGATCTCATTTAGCTCTTGTTTACATGGATTTCTTTGATGCATATAGTCAGGAACATAGTTCTTCACATTAAGTGTTCATTCAAAATACTGGTATGTCCCATGGTTAGTAGACTGGTACTGCCTCTAATAAAACATACAAAGCCTATCTGATTTTAAACACAAATGGCACACTTATAAGGAGCTGTGACAGCTGCCAGAATTATGGTCTTGTCTTCTTCCCACATACTTTTGAAAAGAAATCAGGAAGATCCAGTTGATTTTGAATAGAGTCAAGGCATCTGCTTCTGGATTTGACTTAGTGTAAAACCAAGCTCTAGTGCAGTATTTTTCTTGAGGCTAGGTATATTCCAGAGTCCATTTTATAAGTTTTGAATCTATCATACTCTAGAATAAATCCAAATTTCTGGGGATTCCTAACCTAGAACGAGATGAAATTGAATTACTCTGTGTGGATTTCTCCTACTGTAGACCACTTCTCAATGAAGGTTGGTTGATCATATATCAAAGCTAGAAAGATCAATTATCAGAGTAAAATAAGTAACAATAAGAGGCAGAAAGCTTAAATATGAATAAAGGGAAGCCCAAGGCATTTACAATTTCCCAAAAATTCCCTTAAGGGAGAGACTCCCTAACAAAATGTTTTGGTTTGTGTTGCTTTGCTTTGTTTTGTTTTTGATGGGCAAAGGCTATGTTCATAAATATTACAACTAGCAAGAAAATCCTCCTACACTTTCATCTATTTTTGGCTGAGGTCAACATTATCTTTGATGTTAGTTTACCCCAAATATAATAACATCATCATTATGAAATCAGAAAGTCTTAGTCCCAATGTTGTAAATCAAGTATACCTCAAAACAATTAGAACTTGGGGAGCTTGGTGGTTCAGATGGTTAAGCACTTGCTTTCAGCTCAGGTCATAATCTCCAGGTCCTGGAATGGAGCCCCATTTTGGGCTCCCAGCTCAGCAGGGAGTCTGCTTCTCCTGCCTCTCCCCCTGCTTGTGCTTTCTCTGTCTCTTTCAAATGAATAAGTAAAATTTAAAAAAAAATAAGTAAACTAAAAAATCTGTTAGTTCTTGTAGTTGGGTTTCCATGAAGCTGTGTAGACAACATGACATATGTGAGTAACTTAAGAAATACACCCATCAAAGAAGATTAAGAGTATGCATCATTAAAATATTCCATTGTCAGTGAAGACTCTTTAAGGGGACATATGGTTTAGAATTTTCTGTAGTGAGTCATACGGGGGTCTGAACAAAAGGGTCTGTGCTTTAATATCCATTAATCAAAATTTAAATAATTGTGTGTGTGTGTGTGTGTGTGTGTGTGTGTGTGTGTATATATATTCATCCTGTATAATGATTTAAACTAATTATAACAAATGCTGTTAGACAACATTTAATCAAAATAAACATAGAATCATTGGTTCTCTTCCTTCAGCCATAAAATTATACAACTTTAAGACTCTGTTTTCCATTTTTCTCATAAAAGAAAGATATATAACAATACTATGATTATTTTCCTTTAGAGAGAGACCATTTTCCAGGTCCCAGACATAATAAACATAATCAAAACCCACTCCTCATTACTCAGTTCTTTAACTGGGGCCTAAGCTGTGATGTAAATGTGACAGTAGGGACTGCTTCAGGTAAGATCACCATGGATCAGGCTCTAGTCTCTATGCCTTCATTTTCCAAAAGTCAATTTTAAGTGCGCACTCCAAGATTCTGAATCACGTTACTATGATTTATAAACTGAACGTCAATTTATTGTGATAGGAGGAGATGCTGTATTATTTTGGCCTAATAATTGGAGTCAATTATCTTAACAGGCTAATCTTTCCTGATGATTCTGTAAGGTAAATTTTATACATAACTGTTGCTTATTGAGCTTATTATTATATCCTGCAAGGAGAAATATTCCTAAGGCACATCTGCCAAACTTAGTACTCTCATAAATTGATTTTCTGTATTTTAGAGATAGTTATATCTGGAAAACTTGGACCAGCTGTCTAGAATCATAGCATCTCTTCTTTGTCACACATCATTTTCCACTCCCACACTGCCTTTTTAATATTCTTTATCAGTTATTAACATTTCTGTTACTAAAACACTATCTTGCGAACAGTTTAGAGTTTCCAAGATCATATTTTATCTTCTTTAGTTTCCAGGATCTGTGGCTCTCTGGCTTGTTAATTTAATCAGTGAACTATCTCACAAGCATTGTCGAGGATGAGTTATTTCTGGGATGTTCTATAAAAATAATTAAATGTATCTGTATTTTGTTGGCTAAGGTTCCTTTCACTGAGATTAAAACATATTTTCACAACTTTTATCTATTTACTTCAGCATCTGTGTGTTTAACCAATACTTTGCATGAATGTGTGGTTTGAACTAACCATTCTATGCTCTGTATTTTAGGAATTTGGCATTAGGATCTAATATAAGAAAAAGGTCAAGATTTTTCTATTGTGTTACATGAAATAATTATACTTATTAATAAAATAATTTTGGCATGCCAGTATTATTTGAATGAAGGATGAACATGTGGGGAAAAAAAAACACTTTTTAAAAAATGTCTGTATTACATTCTTTTCTTTCTAGGTCACTTCCCCTAATTTAAAACATTTAAAAAGTTTTTAAAACAAAACTTTAATAGAAATATTACAGAAAGTAAGCAAAAGAAGCAAATTATTTGATCTCAACTACTGACTTCCTGTATGAGGAAAAAAGTAATTATTGACTGTGTTCCTTGTCTAATATAGTTTTAAAACTACATGGTAACAAGATGAAGGAAGTATGGCATCAGAGATTTTGAAATCAGACTGGTAATAGTTTGCAGTAATAACTTCTGTCTTTTTTGAAGTAGACTTAGACAAATCCTTCATATCCTTGGTATTTGGCTCTGTAACTATAGGTAGTGGCTATCTTAATAAATTGTTTGGGGATTGTAGATGATGTGTATCAAATGATGAAGTAATTTCCATTTCTTAGAGGTGTGATGAGATTACATTATTTATAATGTTTAGCACATTTTGGGCACCTAATGGGGAGTATTGGTCATTATTACTAAGAAGCTTACTCTCAATGGTCATAGACAGGTAGACTCTTATTGCTGGTCCACAGTCAACAATGAAGACCATGATTTTGGAAAGGTAAATGAAAGATGACAAATCATTGCATAAAATCTTATTGGATAAAAAGAAATGAAGACCAAAGTTTAGAAATAATATAAACATATGCTTGCATCATGTTTCCAACTTTTCCAATAATTTGCAGATCAAATTTCCAATAATTTGAAGATGCATTTTAGTCAGTAAGAATTAGGCTTTTATTTTATGCCCAACCTAAAAACAATGATGGAGTATGATAGAAAAATATATATGGTATAATTTGGGCCATTAAGTTACTCACAGATAGACTAAGAAATAATGGAGACTTATGTATGTATGTATTTAAGATTTATTTATTTATTTGAGAGAGAGAGAGCACACATCCAAATGAGAGCTGGGGGGAAGGGTGGAGGGAGAGAGAGAGAGAATTAAGAGTTGGCTGCTTAATCGACTGAGTCACCCACGCGTATCCTTCCCCAGTGGAGATGTTTAAAAAAAAAAAAAATGGAAACCTTTTCAACTCTAAGGGGAAAATATAATGAGGAGCCAAAATGATGATAAAGGTAGTAGATGTGCAAGGAATTCAGGAAAACACAAGACCACTGAACAGTCAGAGGAAGAGGTGGGAAGAGGTGGGCCATGAAGGTAGGTGAGATGTGGTGATGTGGATATGGATAAAGAGGGTAAGGAATAGAAAGTTGAAAGGAAAGTTGAAAGGAAAATCATGTGGCAGGAAGGAGCACTGTAGGTGTAGTTAAGGTGAGAAGACTGAAGATAGGAAGGAGAGGTGAGTGGAGTCAATCAAGGCCAGAATTGTTCTGACATCTCTTGGATTGTGACTTTTGGAATTCAGAAAGACCTCTCTGATCTTGTTTCTTCATTCTGTCATCTGTAGGAAAGAATTCTTAAGTCAGAGAATTATTGTACATACAGTGCTACTGTAGTTCCCAGAAGATTATGTTTCACAAAAAAAAGTTCTTAAAGGGAAGCCAAGGGGGAGCAACTGGTTGACTCACTCAGCTAAGGGACCGACTCTTGATTTCAGTTCAGGTCATGATCTGAGGGTTGTGAGATCAAGCCCTGTGTCTGGCATGGAGCCTGCTTCAGATTCTTTCTCTCTCTCTCCCTCTGCCTCTCCCCTACAACCCCCACTTCCCACCTAAAAAGAAAAAGAAAAAAAGGAATCCAACGAGCAAAAGTGGGGTATGTCTCATGCCACAAAACAAATTTGAAAATCAAGAGAGCAAATAACTTTGATGAAATTCTTAAAGCTGAGTGATTACGAGTAGCTCTCTTTACTCTCAGCCCTGTGTTCCTTCCATTAAATTACATTTACTTACTAATTGTACAAAATTGCAAGTACACATGGAAATCACTGAACTAGTAAGGAATTATGTAAAAATCATTAAATATTTGCATTATATATTATTTTCTACACTATAATTATAGCATATATTATTAATAACATATATAAAGAAATAAATCAAAATAATGACTTGAGCATATGGATGGTATCATCGTATTTATAGCATGAGCACAAGTTAGATAATGGTATTGTATCAATGTTAAACTACTGAAGTTTGAGATTGTCCCTCAGTTATGTAAGAAAAAAAAATCCTTCCTCTGAAGAAAACGTATTGAAGGGGCACTTGTATGGCTTGGTCGGTTAAGCGTCATGATCCCAGGGTCCTGGGATTGAGCCCTGCCATCTGGCTCCCTGCTTAGTGAGGAGTCAGCTTCTCTCTCTCTCTCTCTGCCCCTCACCCCCCACTAGTGTTCTTTATCTCACTCTCTCCTTCAATTAAGTTAAATCTTTAAAGAAAAGAGAAACCACACTAAAATATTTAAAGGTAAAGGAAAGAAATGATATGTGCAACTCACTCTCAAAAGATTCTGAGAAAACAATAGATATATATTAATTCTCTTTCACCCCCTCCCTCCTCTTTCCCCATATATATGGTCCCCTCTTATCCATGGGAGATATAGATACATACATATATACATGTATATGTATATAGTTCCCTCTTACACATGGGGATACATTCCAAGGCTCCTAGTGGATGCCTGAAGCCTTGTGTAGTACCAAACCTCATATATATTATGTTCTTTTCCAATGATACATAATGATAATAAAGTTTAATTTATGAATTAGGCACAGTAAGAGATTAACAAGTATAACTAATAATAAAATAGAACAATTAAACCAATGTACTGTAATGAAAGTTATGTGAATGTGGTCTCTTTCTCAAAATATCTTATTGTACTGCACTCTCCCTTCTTGTGATGATGTGTGGTGATAAAATGCCCGTATGATGAGATGAAATGAGGTGAATGACATAGGCACTTGTGACATAGTGGGGGACTGCTACTGCTCTTCTGACTGTACATTCAAAGGAGGGTCATCTGTTTCCAGGCTACTATTGAGCCAAGGTAACCGCAACTTCAAAAACCAATGCAGCAGATGAGTGGGACAGCTGTGCAGGTGTGCATGTGTGTGAGTACACACATAAGTGTAAGTATATATACATGTATAAGTATATATAAGTGTATGGGTACTCCTTGTACTATCCTTACAGCTTTTATGTAATTTTAAATTATTTCCAAAGAAAATGTTTAAAAGAAAAAAGCAGGGAAATGATAAAAACAATATCCAGCTCATGTGAGAGAGACAGAGGAATCATATAGAGGAAGAAGGAGGTATCGATGTTCTCAGTGACAGATTCATGTCTGGTGCCTCTAATTACGATGTTTTCAAATGACATATATGTTATAGATACTCTTGTATGTGTAAAAGAATATATTAAAGAAAATAATAAAGGAAAAAATAACACTGTAAATAAAAATTTCAACAATTATTGTGCCTACAATTTTGTCCAAATGATACATAATGGATAAGCAATTGACTTAGAAAAGGTAAACCAATTTATGCAAGATAATTGAATATTTGAGAGAGAATCTTCAAGCTTTTGAGCTGTAATAAGACTTTCAAGGTGAAGGATTGTATTTACCATATTAGAGGTCAGGCAAAGTCTAAGGGAACTGAGGAACTCATTTGCTTCACAATGATGAATTCCAGGACCTTGAACGGTAACTTGCACTGCCCAGAGAAAAATCTCTCTTAGCAGTTAAAAGCCTCTATTGTTCATGAGACTGTCAAATTTACAAAAATGAAAATATAGGTTTACCAGCAATCACAGAATGATTATTTTATGCAAAAAAAAACTGTGCTAGGAGAGATGAATAAATCAATGCAAAATATGATTTTCACTTTAAGAAATTTATATCATGAGCAGAAGTAACTGTGTTATGAGGAAGAACATGAGATACCATAAAAGAATAAAGCATGAAGCACTTAGGAGGAAAAGTATCTTGGGGTCCTAAAAATGTTAGTGGATCAAGAAAGGGAGTTGCTTATAAGTAGATTGTGAAGTTAGGGTAGGACTGCAATGGGGACATATTACTGGAAGAAATTCATACCAGCCCCAGAGTCAGCATAAGAAAGATGAAGCTACACAGATTGTGTACTGTTTATGCTGGTAATGAATGGTCCAGGCTGACAGGAGATGGAGAGAGCCATGAGCATCATGGAGACTAGGCTGGAAAGGGGAATTAGACTGGATTGGGGCAAGCATGGCTAGTTAGCTGAGAGAGGAGCATTTCCCAAACGCAGGCAACACCTACTCCAGCAGGATAGGCAAACATCTGCATGGTGTGGCGGTAAGTGCCCTTCTTCTGACGGTCCTGAATGGCACCTGTTCTTCAGTGAAGAAATAGATTCCAAGCAGAGTCTTCCTGTCTTGATCATGGCCAAGTCACACCCACAACCCTCCTGCCTTCAAAGCTGGCTTACCAGTCCTGTCTTTCTGAAATTCCTCACTCCTTTGCTCTGGACTCGGAATTAGGGATTTGTATATCTTGGTTGTTTTTTGATTTGGTCCTAAATGTTTTGTAGAAGACAGACATTATATAAGAGGTTTGTATGACATTGTGGTTGTTCCCTAATTTCAGAATAGAAACATTTTTTCTCCAGTTGTTTTGTTCTTTTTGTCTTTTACTTAAAGTTCAGGTTGGGGAGCTAAACAAACATACACTACTTTGCCATCCTACCTGGAAGTCACATATCTTTGATTAAACTCCATGGGAAGCTGAGAAACATTCCTGGTAAGACTGTGGTTAAGTTTAATTTTATCAGCTCCGGAACATAAAAGAGTATTTCCCTTTTGGTGTATTATTTGGTATGGAATGAACCATTGCCAACACTTCTAAATTAAATTAAACCAAACTTTCCTTTCTCCCTCTACATCGGGTTAAGGATTTTTAATACTTTGCCTGATTAGTACAGGGAAGAATTATTCCAACAGTTACCAGGATCAGTCCAATAGCCTGAAGTTGTCTAGTTCTTATACATATTGCAATGTAGAATACCCTAATGTCCATCAAAAGCATAGGTCTTAGCAGAACATCTCACTTTAGGATAACACTCCCCTCTAAAGTAAAAGAAGTGCTATTTCATCAGACCCTGTCATATTTTCCAAGATTTTCATGATTTTCCCAGTGTGAAAACCTCTTCATTGTAACCTGAGCAACTGGGTAAAGGGAAAATATGATGACTGATCTGAATTGCTTAGAGTAAATTTCTTGTCGGAGCAGACCCCAGGCGCTATTACTAAAATGTGTTGGGTTACATGAGGAATCATAAAATAGTACAGTTAAGAAGCACTGTACAGATGATCACTTAGTTAAACTTTTTGTTGTATGTTTTAAATCAAAAAATTTAGATAACCTGGCCAAAGCCAATCAGAACCAAATTAAATAGACAAGACTAGAACTCCGGCTTCCTGAGTGTCATCATTTTTCCTTTACTATTCACAACTCCTGAGAGGAAAGGAATACACCCTTTCTTTGAACCTCCTCTTCTCTGGTAAATTCTACCACCCTTCCCCCCAAAGAAGACTAAATGTCATTTAAAAAAAATATTTTTAAATGTTTGAGGTAGCCTCCAAAGCCATGTAAACAAATGAAACTCATTAATAGCAGTTGCCTCTAGAGGAGGGAATTAATTGGCTGGGGTAGGAAGGGATAAGAGAGAAATTTCTGTTTGCTGTATACTCACTTTATGTCTTTTAAATTTTGTAGTATGTGAGCAATCTTTTGTTGTTGTTGCTAAGTAGTTCTTCACTAAGATAGATACATTAAAATGGATAGAGAAAGAAAATGTACATACATGAACTAAGAAGATGCATGTGGGTGCCAAGTTGACAAGGGGTGGAGTTGTAGTAGTTAATTTTCTTTCTTTTCTTTTTTTTTTTTTAAGGTAGGCTTCCAGGTCAGGGCCCAATGCAGGGCTCAAATTCACCACCATGAGATCAAGACCTGAGTTGAGACCAAGAGTCAGACACCCAACTTCTTGAGCCACCCAGGCACCCTTGTAGTGGTAAATTTTATGTGTGTCAACTTCTCTGCACTAAGAGTGTCCAAATATTAGATTGAACATTATTTCTGAGTGTGTCTGTGAGGGTATTTCACGATGACAGCAGGATTTGAATCTGTGGACTCAGTAAAGCAGACTGCTGTCTCCAGGGTAGTTGCACATCAGCTAATCCAGGGAGGGCAGAACAGAACAAAAGATGGAAGAAAGGAGAACTCACCTACCTCTTCTGACTGCCTCCAGAGCTGGGACATAGGCTTTCTCCTGCCCTTGGACTGAGTTCTTAAACCACTGGTTCCCCTGGTCCTCAGGCCTTTCGGACTTGGCCTAAATTACACTGTAATCTTTCCTAGGTCTCCGGCTTACAGATAGCATAGTGTGGGATGTCTTCTACTCATAATTGTGTAGTTAGTTCTTCATAACCTTGCTTTCTCTTCCTCTCTCTCTCTGGAAAACCCTAATATACTGTGTTATTGTGTGTCAGCACATTATATGCATTATCTCATTCAGTCCTGATAGTAACACTGGAAGGTTTCTATGTGTTATGAGGTGCAAGAAGTTAAAGCCTTAGTCTGTGATCCTTTTTGCTTCTCCCCTAATTAATGGGGAACACCTCTGGGGAAATGTAAAAAGGTGAATGGCCCAGTGCAATCTCCTTGTCAAAAAGGCAGCTGAACCTCTGAGTAAATAGACTCATAATGAGGGAGATATTTATCTACTGAGTATTTTTAAGGGGATGTGCCTGGTTAAGTACAATGTGTAGTAAATCAGCCCCAAATCTAGGGTATTATAATCATGTTTGTGTAGAAAATGTCACATAAACTAGAATGTAAAAATGTGCTGTGTGCTGTAAATCCTCAAAAGCTTACTTTGAAAGCTCATATACCGTTAGGAGTCAGACAGTATGTGTCTGATGCAGAAAGCAAGTATGTAGGAAGTCAACTCAATGTTCCAGAGCTCACCCTTTATTAACATAAGCCTGTCTTCCCACAAGCCCCTTCTGCAGAATCTCTCAGGAGAAACTAATTCCTAAACAGCTCTTTTATGATGTTTTGCATTTAGAAATTTTGTAAGATATGTGATCTGCAAATGGGCCCTCCTCTAACTGTTTGTGAGAGAGAAAAAGGCACTAGAAAGAGGTGAGGAAAGATTGAAAGGAACTATATAAATAGGCACCCAGAATAATACCAATTTGCACATGGGTCTTGAAGTCCAAAGACTGAATTAAGGTAGATATATAATCATCTAGTCACTAGAGAAAATAGAGTATACAGCTATGAGCTTAGCCTTTGATGGACTAGATCTGCTACATATTGACTATGAACTTGGCCAGGCCACTGAACTTCTTTCTCATTTTCCTCATGTGTAAAGTGGAAACAATATTAATAGTACTTAGCTCATAGCATTGTTTTAAAAATTAAATAACATAACATGTAAGTAATATGTGATTAGTATCATAATATATATGACGTTATTATTACAATGTTAACATGCAAGCAAAAGTAAAAATGCTTCATGGGCATTAGCTATTACTATTCTCAGTGTTACAAATGAGGTTCAAAAAGACAAAAATCTTGCACAAGCTCATTCATTGAAAGAGTTCCAATCTTGCTTTTCCAAAACGATATGCTTAGATAAAATACAATTCTGTCTTGAAAAGTTTTGTAAATATTTTAAAATTAAAACTTGGCTTCACTTTTTGATTCCAGAGCATTTCATACACGTATCTGTTATGCCACTTCATGGAGAGGTATCATGGTTTTGTTTGGTTCTTTTGCAGACCTCTGAGCAATGTATGATTTCAGAGAAGTGTGGAGCATTTGTCTTTTTCTTACCTGTGTCTGACCCTGTGACTCTTCAGCAGAGGTTTTTTGGTAGGTTATTTGAAAAATGAATACCAAATGCAGCAAATAATAACAAATATATCATTAGATTTGTAATTTTCTAACTTTTTACATTACTCCCGTTTCATATTTATTATATGCAGTTACATTTGAGAATATCATTGGTGAATCACTGCCAAAAATTGTAATATTTAGTGGCAAATTAAACAAGACATTTCTCAAGTTCTACTTAACTTCCTCTAATCTAACCATAACATTCCACTTAGCAAATGTCACTTAACTCCCAGAGTAAACTGGGTTTTATCTCATTACTAGATCAAAAGAATGTATTATCTAGTGTCCAATTAGCTGATCTTCCCAGCTGTTGAGATCTTGACTTTCTCAGCTATGTTAAAATAATTTAAGGAAGGCTGTGAGTCTTCTCAATAAAGATAAAAATAAACATGTAGATCCCTTTCTCTATAAGAAATGTGTTCAGTTGAATAAGAATAAAGCACTCATACAGCAGGTCTGATTAGCAGTTTTCAAATATTCTCAAATTTGTTCCTATGGCAGCTTTCTTTTTTATGTAAATTGTACAGGCACACACACACACACACACACACACACACACACACACACCTCCCAAGCTATGGAATTTGGGACAACTAAGAGTGGGAGAGTGCATACTCCTTTATTCATACAGGAAAAGGCAGAAGTGAGATGATGACAATGTCAATAAGGACAAAAAATTTTTTTAAAGATTTATTGATTTATTTTATATTTGAGAGAGAGCATGAGAAAGAACACATGAGGTTGGGTTGGGGGAGGGTCAGAGGGAGAAGGAGAAGCAGGCTTCCTGCTGAGCAGGGAACCCTAAGTGGAACTCTATCCCAGGACCCTGACATCATGACCTGAGCCTGAGGCAGATGCTTAACTGATTGAGCCACCCAGGTGTCCCAATAATGACAAGTTAATATGAACCGTTTCTGGGCCGTATCTCAGAATTGCTGTCACTGTTACAGAACATTTCTTTTTTGCAAGTCTCTCACCATGTCCACAAGCGCAGTACAGCTCTAACAGTGTTGAAGGGCTTCGACATGCAAAATCCATTCCCATGTGACCCTTATGTCTGTGAATCTACTTCCTTGGTTGGACGGTTGCATTTAGCCTCCAATATGCTGATAATCAGAAAGAAAATCAAAATGTAAGCAGAACCAAAGATTAGAAAGCATATATATGAGTAAGCAAATATAAGAAAGTATAAATATAAGCAAAATAAAAGCAGGCTCCATGACTAAGTGGAACACAGATTAACACAAGGATTATTTTACAGTGTGGCTATGAGAAGTTTTTAGAAGCTCTACAAATCCAACCCTCCAGTGTCCCTATGTTAAGCCCTAACTTGAGTATCAAAGTAGCATATTTGGGCCTAAATATCTGAGTTTCCAGGTACTGGAAGCATTAAGACTTATTTCAGTTTTTTTTTTCTTAGATGTATATGTATAGTGCATGTATGTAACTGTATAATTAGTTACATTGTGCCTGCATACTAGGGCTTATTGAAGATCGACTATTAAGGAATAATAAAGTCAAGTGAAAAATGAGAAAGCTTCTACTGTATTGGGTCAGTCCTTCGGGGATAAAACATATGTTTTGGAAGGAAACTTTCAGCCTTCCGTAAGTCTTTACAGCATAAGACTCTAGTTTTGGACAGCAAAAACATAAGCTTACTTCTTATGTGGACATGTAAAGAAAAACTTAACTAAATTTAACTAAAATATCCACAAACAATGAAACCACAACATATTCAAACTGTTTTGTTTCCATGTTCTAGGATATGGGCAACTTATTGTGCTAAATTGAACATGAACTCTTGTAGAAGTTAATGGGCTATAGAAAACCCATTGCTTAATAAATATTAAAAGTAATCAGGATAATAAGTCAAAACTGAATACACAGAAGAATTTGTTATGAGTCTATAAATATCTTAGTGTCTGTTGTTGAGTGGAATGAGTCTCATAAAATAGATTTTTGCTAAAGAATATCTATAATGTAGTTTATTTGATTTTTCAGTTAGTAATCAAATGAGAGAGAAAAAAAATACAGTTGAAGAATCCTAGAATAGCAGCAAATTTTTGGCTCACACTGTCAATGGAAATCTCTCTTTCTCTCTCTCTCTCTCTCACACACACACACACACACTGACAAGTCATAAATCTTTTTCACTATGTGTGCACAGCAAAGATTCTTAGCCTATACTCCAAGATTATAGGTGGAAATAAAAATTATATTTTTTGCCTCAACTTCTTTTTTGTTTTAATTTCTTATTTCTTTTCAGTGTAACAGTATTCATTGTTTTTGCACCACACTCAAGTGCTCCATGCAATCCATGCCTTTTGCCTCAACTTCTAATCAAAGTTTCACATTTCCTTCAATTATTAATCGTAGGAAAACAAGACAAAATAAAAAAACACACTATTAGCAGTCCAGGAGAAATTATAGATATTTTTATATCACATAACAGCTGTTGCACTGAACAATTGTTAACTACTTTGAATTATTATGGTTATTATTAGCAATTGCAATTATGATTTAATGTCATAATTTTAAAAGTGCACATAATATTACAGCACACATTTATTTTTAAATATTTTGATAATTGTGTTTTAATATATTTTCCATTATAATCTTAGGTATTTTATTTTATACATTTAAAAACATTATTCTAGGGATGCCTGAGTGGCTCAGCTGGTTAAGCAATGGGTTTTCTATAGCCCATTAACTTTGGCTAAGGTCATGATCCCAGGGTCCTGGGATCGAGCCCCACTTTGGGCTCCTTCTTCTCCCTCTGTTTGCCGTTCCCCTTGCCTGTGCTCATGCGCGCGCTCTCTCTCTCTCTCTCTCTCTCTCTCTTTGATAAATAAATAAATAAATACATAAAATCTTTTAAAAATAATTTAAAAATTGTTCTAAGAAGGAAACAGACTTCACCAGGCTACAAAAGGGTCTACATATAGAAGGCAGAAAATGTAGCCCCCAAAGGTGTCCACATCCTAAAAGTCAGAACCTGTGAACATGTTACCTCAAATGACAAAAGGAACCTTGCAAATATGATTAAATTAAGGATTCCGAGATGGGGTGATTGTCCTGGATTAATTATCTAAGTGAGCCCTATGTAATCACTGGGTTCTTATAAAGTGACCCAAGAGCTTGGAAGTCAGGAAAAGGAGAAGTGGTCGTGGCAGCCAAGGCTGGAGCACTGTACTGTGCAGATGGGAGAAGGGACCATGAATCCAGGAATCCAGGCAGCCTCTAGGAGGAAACCAGTTCTCTGGAGCTTCAGAAGGAATGTAGCCTTTTGACACCTTGATTTTGGCTCAGTGAGATTCATTACAGACTTTTTTTTTTTTTTTAAGATTATTTGTTTGAGAGAGAAAGAGCATGGGAGCACGAGCAGCGGGGAGGGGACTTCGACGGGGGAGAGAGAGAGAGAGAGAGACTCCTCAAACAGCCTTCCCAGGTGCAGAGCCCGACCTGGGACTAGATTCCAGAACCCTGGGATCATGACCTGAGCCGAAGGCAGATGCCTAACCAACTGAGCCTCCAAGGTACCCCTTATTGTGGACTCCTGACCATAACTGTAAGATAATGAATATATTGTTTTAAGTCACTATGTTTATGGGAATTTGGTACAGCAGCAGTAGGAAACTAATACACCATGGCATCAAAAAGTCTTGAACACCTGAGGGTGGTGTTGGTCACTCATTCCACCAGTAATTCCAATTTTTCCTATAACTTAAAAGAAGAGATTTCAATGTTTTCAAACAGAAACATATTCTTTGCTAAATAGACTATTACTAAGAATAAGCACTTGGTTTTCCTGGAAATATTTTGGTACTATGTTTTTAAGGTTTCAGCACATCTGTAATGACCTCACACCAAAATATAAAACAGTAGACATATTTTCTGTTATTTGGGGAATAATAATCAGTTTTCAAATCTCAATCTGAATATATCTAAGACCTTATATTTACACAAATAACATTCTTTACTCAAAGGCAATTCATTTTTTTTATAAAAAGTAATTTTAAAGGCCTTGATAGTCATTTGAATATAATTACAGCAATTTTTTTTCAGCTGGGAAAATTCCACAATGTTTTGATGCTTTATTTGTGTTCACACAGAATTGCAATAATAACTTTTTAAAAGCAAAGTCCACGATGTGAACTGCCCTGATCACTCTTCAGAGTACATTGACCAATACATATAAGGTTATCTAATCAATATAAGCCTGTAGATGCCACCTTGAAATAACATATTCTGCCCTCATCACCACAATATACACATTACAGATCCATATTGGCTGATAAAATTGCATATTATTTGTATTTTTAGATTATTTTGCATAAAATATAGTGTTCTACTCATCTGCCAGTATTAAAAAAATCACTTGTCTTATAAAAGTAGCTAGAGAAAAATAGCATAATTTTGATAATGAGAAGGTCCTATTTTATGAGTTAGCATTGGTTGTTGTGGAAATAATTCAAACACAATTCAATCATTTATAAACATCATCCTCATAATGTTAAAGCTATTGTTGCTATTTAATTCAGTTGAAATCACACTGTTGTGATAACTAGTTCCTGACAAGTAAAGACTTCTTTAAATACAAAATACGGAAGGAGAATTACCCTTTAATGACACAGGTTAATTGTATCTTGCATATACTTGGAAATCATTTCAACAAATCATAGGTTTCAAATTGGCCTATCAGTATAAACCTTTTTGTTTCAAGGTAATTCTATTAATCCCAAGTTCATTGTATGAATTCTACTTAGATAAATAAGCTTAATGAGTTATACTTCTCTTTGTTCTTAAGTCAGTGTAAGAGATCTGATGCCTTGGGAAATGTTGGAGTGTTTACAGCCACATTTCCTGGTTAGCCCCTAGTGGTTGAGTAAAAGTTTTATTATCAATTATCACTTTGATCTTCTGTCCCTAGGAATGCATTACTGCCTTTTATACAAAGTACAAAAACTCTGCTAAAAGGGTTGAACATGAAGAACATCAGTCTGAATCATTGAGTATTGATGCGGAAAGTGATGTTAGAAACAAACTAACACCTTCATTTTTACACGTTATGAAACGAAAATGCACAAAGATTAAGAGACTGTACAAATGCCTGTAGTTAGCATAGATGAAACTAGAAAGCTGGGTTTTCTGCCTTTTGATCCCACGTGCCTTCCATCGGATCACTCCGCTTATCTTCAAATCAGTTCAGTTCAATGTTTTTGACTTGGCATAATCAAACATCACTATGTGTCAGGTATTAGGCTGAGTGATGGAAATGAAAGAATAGAAGATATTATGTACTCTTATGGAGGAAGAAATATGCGAACAAATATATGTATTAATCTGAGATCAATGGGTGCCTTAATAAAAACAGTGGGTGTTCTTAGAGGGAAAAAGTAAGGTCAATGTAGGAATCAGTGAAGACATCACTGAAGAGTTAATTCTGAACTGAGTTTGAGGGTAGTCAGTTATTTGTCAAACCAAATGGGAGAGTATTCTTATTAGAGAGAAAGAGAAAGAACATGGGTAAAGGGAAGAAAGAGCAAATCCTTTTCTGTGACCTTCCCTGGCCACCACACTTCCAAAAGGAGAAATTACAGAGGGAAACCAGGAACTTCTTGTACAACAAATAAGAGTGACCTTCCCCTGACCTCTGTGATTCAACTGGCAGGAATTAAGTGGGTGCTCTGGAGTTAGGAGGGAGAGCCACAGATATCGGCGTTCTGGAGAAGACAACAGCTCCCTTAAGGTCTGGATATTATGAGGGGATTGTTGTAAGATTTGAACTTGTGTTAGGTGATTTTGGAGAGAAATCCAAAGAATTGTATTTTGCTCTGGATTGGGTGTTGTCAGAAAGTGAGAACAACTCTATGATTGTTTCAGTTTTTATCCAGGAGGTAGGTGGAATGAAGTGGGACTAAAGATGTAATAAAAAACAAAACAAAACAAAAAAAAACACCACTTGCTCATGGAGAAGGCAGAGATTGATGCTTGGTATTTTTGTGATTTGCACAGTGTTCTTCCATTTTTCTGTTCTCAGAAATGATTAGGGGATAGTCTTGGTTTTGCTCACTCTACCACAGTCTTTCACAGAGACTTTGGCTGTGGTGGATGTTCTGTGAAATTGTTGACAGTAAGGAAGAAATAGCATAGCTCTGCCCTAAGTGCCAGGTCATCAACCAGCTGGCAGCTCTCAGGACTGGCTCTTTGCTTTCTCAGTAGGCATCTTCATTAATTTTTCTCTCCCTTAATGAAAATACTTTAATGTTTTATCACTAAGTATGATGTTTGCTCTAATTTTCATAGATGCTTTTAACAAAGTTAAGGAAATTGATTTCTATTCTTACTGAGAATTTGTCTCACAAAAGGATATTAAACTAACCTGTTTTGAAACAATGATTGAATGATGAATACAGACATGAGACTAGTATGAAGGCCTAGGCGACTATTTCTAATTTGTTCTATTTCCCAGGCCCCCCAATCTTCAGGCTCTTTGCCCTCTAAAGTATCCTCCACTTTGATATTTTTGTCATATTTCTACAATATAAAGCATCACATTATTTCAAAGCTTATTCAGTAAGCTCATCAGTAAATGATTCAGTAAATCATCACATTATTTCAAAGCTTATTCAGTAACTCCCCATTACTTACATAATAAACTCCAAAATCCTCTGCATAAGAATGTCTTCAAGGTATGATCCCCTATTTATATTGTTAACTGCATGTCTCATAATTCTTTCATACATCTTTCAAGTTATTTATATCAAAATATTCATTAATGAAACAAATACCTGATGGGCACTGATAAGCTCCAAGCAAGGTTCTAAGTATTATGAAGAGAGCAGTAAATAAATAAAATTAAATTACAAGCCTTCACAGACCCTACAACATCCAGAAAGGGGTAGATTAAAAAGTATCTTTATCATATCTTTATTGGTTTTCTAAAACCGAGATGTAAAAGTGATGAATATTGAAGAATGACAGTGGATTAGAATTAGCTCAATCAGAAAGTCACAGTCCAGGGCACCTGGGTGATTCAGTTGGTTAGGTGTCTGACTCTTGATTTTGGCTCAGGTTATGATCTCAGGGTCCTGGGATCAAGCCCCATGTCAGACTGGGTCCACTTGGGATTCTTTCTCCCTCCTTTGCCCCCCCACCCCACTCATGCTCTCTGTCTCTAAAAAAATAAATAAATAAAATCTTAAAAAAGGTCTTACTCCAATAGTTGTTGCTATCTTTACTGGGGCATAGCATCAGAGGCCATCTCACCTTCATAAATGATTTTTTTTTCGTAACTAAGAAAGAGAGAACTATAGAAGCAATTTGCTCCTACCTGGAAGGAACAGCAGGACCTTGTAGCATTTTACCTCAGAAATTTGTCAACTCTGAGTCATCAGGGTCATTTAATAAACAGGAACTTGGATTATCTCATCAGTCCACGGGACATCTTACTATATTCTGACATCATGCTAACTGAAAGGAGGAAATGTAAATATCCCAGATGCTTTGGTGAGATACAGAGGATGAAACATAAATCCTTAGAAAATCCAGGGTCTGTCACTTCATTGAAGTGTCTGGGGCAGAGGGTAATAAAATGGTCTTCCACGTGTCATGATTTCACTTCTTAGGTGAACTACATGTTTCTGCATCTTATATTCTGTCTGGAAAGACCACAGTATTTGGAAGCAATATTTATCACATTTCTGGATAAACTGAAGGTGTGTCAGTTTTTGGTGAAACCTGGAAGAGAAGAGCCTCTCCGGGAAATAGAGACTGAAGTTTAAGTAGCTTTTCCATTTTTGGCTCCAGGACCCAGCAGATCCAGTGATGTTTAAATGCTCTATGAAGACTGTGGCTTCTTTGATAGGAAAATCACCAGAAAATCTCAGAATTCTGGAGCAAATACAAGCCATATTTTGAAAAATCATCCTCCTGTTGAGACACAGTTCTTGCTTTGAACATCTGACCACTGGACATTGGAAGAAATTAGGAACTGAGAAATTATGAGATCAATTCAAAATGTAGATTATACATGATAGCATTTCATGTTCAGGTTGAATATACTTATTTGGAGTATCTCCTAAAAGCCCAAGGAAGTTACAATAACAAGATGTTCACACTTCTGTTGGTCCTGCTCTTTCCTCAGCCCACATCTGAGCCTTCATAGAGAAGTCTCTGAGACAAATTTTTACTGGAGAGGAAATAATTAGAGTATGGTTTACAAATGATTTTGTATGACACGTTGTCATTAACTGGAAGTGGACTACTGTGGCAATTAAGATTTTGATGATATGAGGGGCGCCTGGGTGGCTCAGTGGGTTAAGCCGCTGCCTTCGGCTCAGGTCATGATCTCAGGGTCCTGGGATCGAGTCCCACATCGGGCTCTCTGCTCAGCAGGGAGCCTGCTTCCCCCTCTCTCTCTGCCTGCCTCTCCATCTACTTGTGATTTCTCTCTGTCAAATATATAAAATATTAAAAAAAAAGATATTGATGATATGAATAAAACTATCAACAGATTTAATTAGTTGACATTTATAGAATGCTACACCCAATGATGACATTGGGTGCACATGCAACATTCATCTGGTTAGATCACATGGTAGGTTATTAAAAGTATCTCAATAAATATCATAAAAATAAAGAATTAAAATCAAACATATTGTTACTAATATGTAAAAGTTTAAATAAATAATAGGTCATATTTAAAAAATCAAAGTTTGGAAATTTAAAAATACAAGCTATCAAAATTTGTATGATGTAGTTTACTTTAAAAAGATTGTAAAACAGGGGTGCCTGGGTGGCTCAGTGGGTTAAAGCCTCTGCCTTCAGCTCAGGTCATGATCTCAGGGTCCTGGGATCAATCTCCGCAGCGGGCTCTCTGCTCCACAGGGAGCCTGCTTCTTTCTCTCTCTCTCTGCCTGCCTCTCTGCCTACTTGTAATCTCGGTCTGTCAAGTAAACAAATAAAATCTTTTAAAAAAAATGAATTTAAAATGCAAATAATCTTAAAAAAATCGATGATAACAAGAGAGCAATGGAAAATACAAAGAATAGGAAAATCAGGGGCACCTGGGTGGCTCAGTGGGTTAAAGCCTCTGCCTTTGGCTTGAGTCATGATCCCAGGCTGCTGAGATTGAGCCCCATATTGGACTCTCTATTTGGCGGGGAGCATGCTTCCCCCTCTCTCTCTGCCTGCCTCTTTGCCTACCTGTGATCTCTGTCTGCCAAGTAAATAAATACAATATTTTCAATATTTTAAAAATATATATATATATTAAAAAAGGAAAATCAAATTAAAAGTTGGTTCTTTGAAAATATTAAGAGAATTTATCATACTTGTATAAAAGTTTTATTATAAAATTTATAATACTTTTAGCAAGATTGATTAAGAAAAAGCAGATCATACAAATATAAAAAATGAAAAAGGAGATCTGATTATGGATCTTGAAGTCATTAAAAGAGTGATAAAGATATATTACAGAAGAGAACAATTTAATGTCAATAAATCTAAAAAGTCAGATGAAATGGAAAAATCCTTTGAAAAAATAACAGAATTGACACAATAAAAACTGGAAAACCTAGAAAATAGTCCTGTGTCAATTACAGTCCTATGCCAATTAAAGAAATTGAATTCATAATTAAAAACCTTCCTACAAAAAAAATTCAGGCCCAGAGAACCTTACCGATAACTATCAGACATTGAAAGAATAAATAATATCAGTCATATAAAAACCATTTCAGTGAACAGTGATTGAGAAAATATTTCTCCTCTTGTTTTGTAAGGCCAGTGTAACCATAATAATGAAAATCTGACAAATATATTATTTAAAAAATTAGAGTGTAATTTCCCTAGTGAAGATAGATGCCAAACTTTAAAAGTATTTGCATATTGGATCCAGCGATATGGAAAAAGTGTAACACATCATCACCAAGTTGGATTTGTTTCAAAAATACAAGGTTGGTTTAGCCTTAGAAAATCAGTCTGTATAATTATCCACATTAATGCAATGAAAGATTTTAAAATTATAATCTCTATAGAGTTGGGAAAAGAATTTTGATAACATTACACATCCATTCATAATAAAAGCTCTTATTGAGCTGAGAATTGAAAAGAATGTCTTTAGGGGCACGTGGCTGGCTCAGTTGGTAGAGCATGGAACTCTTGATCTTGGGGTTGTGAGTCTGAGCCCCATATTGGGTATAGATCTTACTAAAAAACAAAACACAAAGTCTTAGTATGTTGAGATGAAAAGAACATCTTTAATATGATAAAAGCCATCTACAAAAACCTGCTGCTCACATCATACATAACAGTAAAACATTAAATATCTCTTTGCTGGTAAAATTCAGAACAAATGCTTAGCTGCCTGTTCTCATCACTTTTATTCAAAATTATATTAGAGTTCACAGCCAGTACAATTAGGTTAGAAAAATAAATAAAATACATAAATGTTAGAAAAAGAAGGAAAAATCCATTTGTCCTAAAATAATATCATAGGGTACACAGAAAACCCTTGGTTTTCTACCAAAATAAAAATATTTTTTAAAAGATTTTACTTACTTGAGAGAGAAAAAACCAACGGAGGGAGAGGCAGAGGGAGAGGGAAAAGCAGACTCTCCATTGAGCGGGGGGCCCCGATGTGGGGCTCAATCCGAGGATCCTGAGATCATGACCTGAGCCAAAGGCAGATGCTTAACCAACGGGGTCACCCAGGTGCCCCTACCAAGAAAAAAATCTAATCGGAACTTGTTAGCAAATTTAACAAGGTAAACATAGTAACAATACATAATACAAAGTAAACATAGTAACAAGGTAAACGTAGTAATCGGAAATAAAAATTTTAAAAATCAATGTAATTTACCACAGCATCAAAAAATAATAATAATCAAATGCCTGAAACTAAATCTGGCATATAATTCTCAACTGGAAGCAGTCTTGTCCCTATGGGGACTTTTGGCAAATGTTTGGAAAATATTTTTGATTTTCACAGCTGAAAGTACTTCTGGCATCTAGTGGATAGATGCCGGGAAGCTGTTATAAACATTCTATAGTGCACGGTCAGCACCCACAACAAAGATTTCTCTGGTCTAAAATGTCAAAAATGCCAAGGTGGAGAACCCTGATCTCTACACAAAAATGCCATAAGACCCAACTGAGAGAAACTTAAAAAGACCTACATAAGTTGAAAGTTTTAATAGTTCATGGATTTAGTTATGTTAAGTATTCTCTCTGGGTTCATTTATAGATTCAATATAATTCTTATTAACACTTCATCAAATATTTTTGAACGAAACAGACATGTTCATTTTTAAAATGTTATAAAATCCTGAAGGATATAAAATGCTAAAACAATGTGGAAAAAAAGAGAAAAACACAGAGTCCTTACACTACCTGATTTCATAGTACAGGCATATGAATAGACACCAATCACCTGAACAGAACAGTCTAGAACTAGACCCATACACACAGCCAACTGATTAGCAACTAAAGTGCCAAGTTCATTCAGTGAACAAAGGAGAGTCTTTTTGACAAAATGCTGAATTTCAGTTAAATCTGCACAGAGAAAACAAAATAAAGCAGAAAAAAAATTCTCCTATCTCACACCAAACACAAAAATATTTTGATATGGATCATATATCTAAGCATTTAAACCAGAAGCATAAATCTAGAAGCAAACAGCTTAACTCTAAGAACTTGAAATCAGGAAAATCTCTTGGATAGGACACTAACAGCACTAACCCAAAACTTGGAAAATTAATTAATTAAATTCCATAAAAATTTAAAATATATGCTTCTCAAAAGAGACCATTAATAAAATGAATAAACTAACCACAGGCTGGGAGAAATATTTATAACACATGTAACAAGGGATTTGTACCTGTAATATGTAAAGAAGCCTACAGGTCAATAGTAAAATGATGAACATTCCAATTTTCTAAATGAGCCAAAAATTTGGACACTGCAGCGCAAGAGATGTACTAATGCTTGACAAACACACACAAAAGGATGCAATTTAAAACCACGAATGAGATACCATTTCACACCCAGGAGAATGGCTAAAATGAAAAGGACTAACCCCAGTGCCTATTGGTAAAGATATGGAGCAAATGGTAATGGCACCTTGGACTTCCTTATAAAGCTCTTCCCCTGCACTCTCAGGCCACGTATTTGAGGTGGAGTGGAATCTATCTATAGACTTCACAGACTGGTTGAGGACTACATCGTGGCCATGTAGAACCACAGAGATAATTAAACATAATTTTAAAAAGGAAAGAAAGAAAGAGAGAGAGAGAGAGAGAAAGAAAGAAAGAAAGAAAGAAAGAAAGAAAGAAAGAAAGAGATGTTACCTGATCCAAGCTGACCAATTAAAGTCAGGAAGTCAGCCCTAGATCTTTTAATTATTGAGAAAGAAATATTTCTTATATTGGCACTTAAACTGGTAGATTATAGATGTGGTACAACTGGTGGTCTTTGTGATCATCATCCTAGCAGAACTTTCATGAAAAGAAAGCTATCCCAGATTTACATGGAGCCGAAAGAGGGAAAGAAAGATCATTTGGTGTTGAATCCCACAATCCATGAGTTTGCTGTAATCCTTAATTTGTCAGTTAGGAGAAGCAATAAATTACCCCTTACCTCAAGCTGGTTTGAATTCTATTTTTTTTTATTTGCACCTAAAAAAGTCTTGATTAAAACAGAAATGAACCACATTCAGTATTTTCTTTACCAGTAAACAAAATCAATCTAGAATACAAGTGAGATTCCATCTGTGTAGAATATTCTTTTTATGCAAGACTTGGGGGACATATATTTTTTCCTGCTTTATAAGTAAAATATTTCAAAAAAATCTTCTTCTAAAAAGATATATACTATAATCTGCTATACCAATTTTAAGGTTCACTTCTGGGAAAGAAAAATCAGTAGTTAAAGTGAATGTGACCATTTGATCAAACAACAAAGTAAAAGCAGTGCCACAAGAAATAAAAATCCATTAGCCAAAGTGGCTGGGATGAAGAATAAACAGGAATATGATGGTATGTATTACTTTGACACGCAGAAAAATCAAAGTATAACCAGGTTCTTCTTGCCACTAGTTGAATGAAATTGCAGGATTTAGAAAAATCTAATTCTATAAAAGTTTGAGTATATCTGCAGATGGCTGATATAAAGACTACTCAGAAATTGAAGAGGAACAATCATTAAAAGAAAATATTTTTTTCAAGATTTTTATTTATTTCTTTGACAGAGAGAGACACAGTGAGAGAAGGAACACAGGAGAGAGAGAAGCAGTCTTCCTGCAGAGCAGGGAGCCTAATTCAGAGCTCAATCCCAGGATCCTGGGATCATGACCTAAGCCGAAGGCAGCTGCTTAACTGACTGAGCCACCCAGGCACCCCAAGAAAACATTTTTTAAAAGGGTGTAATGGTTGTTTCTCCCATGTCTCATAAAGACATGTTCAAAATAAGCATTAGGTATGATGTTCTGTAGTACAAAATCCACAATTTTCAGAACTAAAATAAAGTGAATAAATATAGCCAATGGTGTTATTTTTGAAATAAATTTTCAAATACAAAAAACAAGTTAGGCTGACACTTTAATATTAAAGCACAATAATAGTCTTCAGTTCATTATATGTCATCCTTGTAATAATGTCTTTTGTTTGGTTCTAAATCAAGTATACAGGTCTAGCTCAGATGATAAAAACATCTTATAATAGATTTTAATAATAGCAACACTTGTTAAAAGTTTATTATTTTCTCTTTAAATGCATTATTCTATTTAATTCTTATAATAACTATGTGTTATATATTTCATTAAGGTAATTATAAAAATGAGGAAATTGAGAATTACTAAAGTCAAATAAATACCTGTCACAAGTGAGATTAGGTTTGTCTCACTTCAGATTCAATATACAAGTCAAAATAACAGAAAAAATTTTTTTAAATAAAGTTAAACACAAAAGTGAAATAAAAGATCCCCAAATTTAGGAACTACAGAAATAGAAATATACTGAATTAAAGTAAACTCATTTCTCAAATTTCTGTTACTGGCTTCAACTCAGTTTTAACAGATCTCTCTCTTTGGGAGTGTAATCTGCGTACATGGAATCTTTAAAAAATCAAGTGCTGATAATTTCTTTAACTCGTTGACGGAAGGAACAAAGCTCAACCTCCACATTATACATTTCTAAAAATCTCTGATATGAAAATGAAACCATCAAATTAGTGGAGATAATCTTGGAGAGTATTTGTACAATCCTAGGTTTGGCAATAGATATGGAGAAAGGTAGACCTTCTTGAGTAAGACAGCACATTCAGAAGCCATAGAAGAAACAAATAGACTTATTTTATTGCATTGTTATATTCAACGGTAGTTATTGCCCAGTGCTGCTGAAGCTTTTACTATCATATTCATTGTGTATTTTTTTACTCTGTTGTCTTTTTAAATTATTTAAATGTTTACTATTTCCAATATACAAAGAACTCTCAATTAATAAAACAAATAGTTGAAGGAAGTGAGAAACAAAAAATAAAAATTCACAGATGATGAAATTCAAATATTAACAAGCATATGAAATGAACTTCAATGTCTCTAGTAGTAAGGAAAGCACAAAATAAAACCATTAGCAAGATGCTATTTTTAACTCCTCAGATTGGCAAAAATTAAGAGTGAAAACATTCCCTGCAGACAATGTTTCAGAAAAACAAGAGAGCAACTTGCTAAAATTGTTTTGGAGAGTAATCTGTCTATAACTCTCGCTGTAAAAAGACACAGTGTTTGACTCAAAAGCCCCATTTTTTTTTTTTAATCTCATCTCCGGAAATAAATAAAACAATACCTTTGTTTTATACACACACACACACACACACACACACACACACACACACACACACAGCCCTGAGTTTTTTGTTTTGTTTTTGTTTTTAGTATGGTAGTCCCAGAATGTCTACCAACTGGGAAAGGCTGAATAAATTATGTTATACCCATGCCTTGAAGCTATAAAAAGTGTATCTGTATCCACTGACCTGAAGAGATTTTAAAGTATACTCTAAGTAAAACAAAACAAAACTTGGGTGTAATAGGTAAAAAATTGTTCCATTTAAAATAAAACAAAATTTAAAAATTTACATGTGCTATATATATCCAAATGAGAAAATTCTGGGGTTTGGGGCACTGGGTGGCTCAGTCGACTGAGAGTCAGACTTTGATTTTGGCTCAGGTCATGACCTCAGAGTCATGAATTAGAGCCCTATGACAGGTTCCAAGCTGAGTTCAGAACCTGCTTAGGATTCTCTCTCCCTCTGCCCCTCCCCGCCATGCATGCACACATGCACACGCACGCTCTCTCTCTCTCCCTTTCTCTTAAAAAAAGGAAAAAAAAAAAAAAAAAAGAATATCCTGGGAAAGGCCATTGGCTTGGGCAAGGAGAAGAGTCGGAAAGCAATAGAAGGATATACATATATAAATCTGCACAGGTGGAGCTGTTAACATTCCTTAACATAGGGGATAAGATCGGCAATGGGTTGGGAAGTATGAGAGCATTCATTTTTTACTGATAAAACTCTGTATCATTTATCTCATTAAAATAAGTTTGCACTCTCTTTTGTAATTTTAAAATCTAAAATAGAAAGACTTTAAAAAACTGAAGCTGTCGTGATGATATAAGACCATTTTCAATATTGAAAAATTCCCAACATGATCTGAAGCCACTGTGGTGAATAAAATGTTGTGGCTACAGAGTGAGTCACACATATGGCTCCAGGGGGTTTGCAATTCTGCGCTGTGGGTGGGCCTGTGGCCGCTGAAAAGCACTCAGATTTGAAAATTGTGGAACACTGTGTCAGCTCACCTCCAGCTGAATTCAGTATGAAGTCTCCACCGTGAAGAAGAGAGTTTTGATACACTTAGGGAAGGACGTAAGGCACTGGAAAGAGAGAAAATTGATGGAGCGAAGTTGTGGAGGGTTGAGTCAGGAGATGATGCTATCAGACCCTTCCTGAGAGCAGAGGCTAGATCTTATTCAGAAATGCAAGTCAAGAAGTTCAACCCAGGGGCACCAGGGTGGTCCAGCATCTGCCTTTAGATCATGTCATAATCTCAGGGTCTAGGATCGGGCTCCACATCAGTCTCTCTGGCTCAGTGAGGAGTCTGCTTCTCTCTCTGCCTGCCACTCCCCATGCTTGTGCTCTCTGTCAAATAAATAAATAAAATCTTAAAAAAAAAAAAAAAAAGAAGAAGAAGAAGCGGTCCAGGCAGAATCTTTCAATCTTTATCCTTCCCCAGCAACAGCTGGCACTGACATAAAACTTACCATTTGGTAGACACTGTTATGAGAGCCTTATCCATTCAACTCATTTAATTCTCCAACAAGCATAAGAAGGTGGTCCTATTGTTACCTTCACTTTACAGGTGAAATAACCAAGACATAGAGGAGCTGATAGCTATGGTCTCATAGCAAGTCAGTGATGGAGTGGAATTTGAACCCAGATAGTCTGGCTACTTAAGATCTCTCCACAGGTTTCTTAAACTTCCTAAAATATGTCATGTTACTTGATACATTTCAAGTCTAAAAAGTTTTCCTTTTGTATGGAATATTCTTTTCTCCTCATCCAATATTAGCATTTCCTTTCCCAGTCCCTTCACTGTTGAATAACCAATACAACTACTGCCATTTTTCATAATACTTACAACAATGCTATAAGAACTTGTTATAGTATTAGATTAAAGCACATGAAGGGCATGAGAATTGAGGGTGCAGAAATCAGTGTGTAATTTAGCCAAATTCTTAAGAATAGGTATTAAAAATGTTCATAAAATATATCTTTCTATTGTACTCTTAGAGTTAAAGTCACTCCCAAGTCTATTGATTTATTGATGTATTTCATATTTCCATTTCACAATATATAGCCAGGTTGAAGGACACAAATCCAGAAGAAGCAGAAATTCTAAATGATTGGGAAATATACTATAAAATCTAAGGCAAGTAATTCTTTAAAAATGGAAAATGACGAGAGGCAGTGTTATGAATGCTTGGAAAGTGCACTTAAGATCAAAAACATGATAGCGAAAGGAAAGCTTTCAGTGGAAGGTTTTCAGGATGAAGACAGTACTTAGTGTTCCCTCTTCCACTGAATACATGGATGGTTGCAAAATAGTCTTTCCAAATATTGGATGTGGCTAAACTAAATAGAAGTTTTAAAAAGAAAGGTGAATATAAGCCAACACCAGTAACTATAATCCATTTGTTTCATGAGGAAATAAATTAATTTTTCAAGATATACTAATAGGGGCAAAGCTAGAAAATGTTAGAATGAAGATGACTGGTATTATGGAAATAGGTGACTTTTTTAGTTCTTAGAACTGTGATTTATAAATTGTATAGTTAATGAACAAATCTATATCGTATGTCACAGACTTTGAATGGATAACTTGGCCTCCTAAATGCCTGAGATGAATACTACCTCCTATCTTCTGCTTTCTTCTTTAAATTCAAATGTCATCATCACTTCTGTCCTCACTACCCCAAAGCTTCTATGAAGTTCATCCTTTCTTTCCTCTTAATTCAAAGCCACTCTTTCCCTCAGTGCTCTGGGCTTACTATATTTCTGCCTTAATCTTTAAAAACTCAGTATTCTTTTTCCATTGATTTCTAAACCTGACCTATACCTCTGCTTCCACTAATCTTAAAAATTCGTAAACCTGGGAGCGCCTGGGTGGCTCAGTCAGTTGAATGTCTGCCTTTGGCTTAGGTCATGATCTCCGGGTCCTCAGATAAAGCTACTAGTTGAACTCCCTGCTCAGGAGGGAGTCTGCTTCTCACTCTACCCCTCCCCCAATTCTCCCTAGCTCTCTCTTTTTCAAATAAATAAATAAAATCTTAAAATAAAAAACCTCATAAACCTGTTATTATTTATTCATTTATTTATTTATTTTAAGTTCTACACCCAGTGTGGAACCCAACGTGGGGCTTCCACTTACCACTCTGAGATCAAGACCTGAGCTGAGATCAAGAGTTGGATGCTGAACTGACGGAGCCATCCAGACACTCCATAAACCTACCGTCTTTTAAAGCACTGTACTATCAGTGGTAAAAATTCTCAACAAAAGTCTTCTAACACTGTCTTAATTTTCTCACCAGTAATTCCTTCCTTACCTGCTACGTTTTAGCCTTCACGTTCCTCTCATTACTTGTCCCTCAGCTCTCTTAAATTTCAGAAAAAAAAAGGATGGGTAATGGAGTAGAGTCCCCAAGATCATGAGAAATGATGGAAGCAAAGAAACAAGGTTACAAGAAAGTCTTGACAAGGGGAAACAATGTCAAAATTAGGGGGAAATGCCTGGAGAGCAGAAAGGAGAGAAAGGCTTGGGCAAGAGTATTGCTCATGAACCTGTAACGACACTGTATTGGGAAACATTGCTGTGGAAGGATCTGATCTCTGTGAGACCAGCAAAAGAAAAACTGAAGAGTCAGTCTTGACTGGAAACTTATGAACTATTTTTACAAACAACAAAGAGAAGCCATTATCACAGGAACTAAGAGTGTGATGCCTGCATAATGAAGCATGCGTAATGTAGAGACCATGCCTTTACTGTATAATTTCAGGTATTTTGGTAGCAGTGAGTATAAAGGAAAGTAGGAAAAAAAGAGAGCAGGATAAGAGCTACATGCAAACTGGATGAGAGACAACAGTCTGAAGGTCCCATGTCTTTAAAAGACCTCTGATATTTGTTATCCTGAGGCTGGGAATCCAAGTCCAAAAATCTCTCTTTGATAGTTTTTACCATGGTTTCTAAAAACTGGGATGAGTTCTTCTTTTCTTAAGGACTCTGAATTTATTGTTTTCTTAATTTCCTTACCACCTACACCAGGCCAGTTATCCTGGGAGGACTTTGTAGGCATGAAACCTCCAAGTGCCTCAGTATTTGTTCGTTGGAATGGCTTGTCACAACTGATTTGATGACTATCGTTCTCTAATAAGACACCTCAGTGCAAAGCTCTGGTTGCACAATATTACCAATTATAACTTGGTAGGAAGGACAGTTTCTTAATGAAATAATTACCACAAAATAACTTACCATGAACAATACAGAGAGTTCAATTCTGGGAAAAAGTGACCACAAGAATCAGATATTGTTTTTAAATGTTTCATTTGTGAAAGTAGAATATATAAAACTGTTGTTTAGATAACCTAAAAGATAGCTTTCTTATATATCCAGAAAAATAGAATGTAAAAACAAAATTAAAAATATTCCAAACAGATAACCACAATAAATTTTCCTTCATCAGTTCATTCGGTTATTAATTGTTTCCTGGTGGATCCTGGGTTAGTAGTCACATTGAGCCACCTACTTGTCAATTAAAACTGACTTCTAGGTATCCTGATGCTGTCCACTGATACAGTTTGAAAGTTGTCTGAATGATGTCTGCTCAGAAGCCTATCCAGAGAGTCTACTCTCCAAATTGTCAATATTCATCCAAGGTTTTAAGTTTCCTAAAGATCTTGGAAATTATTTTCAAGCTGACATATCACAAAACATGATTAGTCTTGAAACCAAGCTTATCCCAATAATGATTCAATTAAGATAAATAAAATTTAGTTTTTGGTAATGGTAAACATTATTCAGGGTTAAGTTAGCCTCTTTGATCAGTAACCTATTTAAAATTAAAATTTAAAAATTTAAATTTAAATTAAAAATGTAAAATAGTAAACCTATTTAAGCTTAGAAAAAACAAACTCAAGTAGAGCAAAATATATAAATAAGATGTATTTAACATTGATGAATCAGAAGATACAGGGCTTTTTTCATTACTAAACTAAGATTATTGAACTGGTCCTCTTTGCTATAGAGTTAACCTGGAATCTTTTTTAAAAAAAACCATTTTATTTATTTATTTGACAGAGAAAGAGATCACAAATAGAGAGGCAGGCAGAGATAGAGGGGGAAGCAGGCTTCCTGCTGAGCAGAGAACCCAATTCAAGGCTTGATCCCAGGACCCTGAGATCATGACATGAGTGGAAGGCAGAGACTTAATCCACTGAGCCACCCAGGTGCTTCTTAACCTGGAATCTTAAAGCATTTTTGAGGTAGTATCTTTTTTTTTACTTATTTTAATTTAATTTTATTTTATTTTATTTTTTACTTATTTATTTGACAGAGAGAGACACAGAGAGAGACAGAGACAGCAAGCACAAGCAGGGGGAGTGGGAGAAGGAGAAGCAGGCCTCCTGCTGAGCACAGAACCCAACCGGGAACTAGACCCCAGGACTCGGGGATCATGACCTAAGCTGAAGGCAGACGCTTAACACCCAGGCGCCTTTGAGTTAGTATTTTTAAGAAAATAAATTTTAGATTTATACTTTGGGATAGAAAAGGATGACCTTTGTGGGCTGCATTTATACCTCAGGTAAACAGTTTGCTATGTCCAACTGGTACAAATGGGCCCCCATTAACTAAACCAGTAGTCTTGAAATTTTTTCCATACATATTCTCAGAAAATTAAAGGTTACTTCAAAAAATTTTCTTATTATTTTAAAAATGTAGTGTGTCATATTACTAATATCAACTTTTAAAATGAAATTTTTATATCACATTTTTAATATATCCAGTGAAATTAGAAGTGGCATATGAAATCTGAAAAGAGTAAGTGAATTCTGACTAATGAAGCGAGTTCTCTAAAGTTCAGGTCACCATGCCCTTGACTGTCCTAAATGACAATAGGGGGGTATTTTGCCCTGGACCCGCATTTCATATGCTCTGCTATTAAGAGAGCAGTTTTTATGTAATTTGTGGAAATTAGCATCAAAAATAAAAGAAGGTATTGGACCAAAAGTAAATGGAAGTTACAAAGGCATATTAATGATTGTCTTTTAAATGTACCATTTATATAGTAAACTCCACGTTATATGCAAGGTAGGTTAACCTAAATCGAGTAAGTTAAAGGTAGCAACACACACCAACAGAGATAACCAGGAACATCAAAGATAAAAAAGCAGAGAAACAGTCTATCGGTGACAATACCACTCAAATGAAATCATGCATATGGCTGTGCCTCACCCAGGAATCTGATCACCTGTAAAGGAAAACACGTTTCTTATGAATAAGCAAATAGCACAAAAATTAAATGATCTATCAGTCCATCAGAAATAAAATGGAACTTTTAAGTTCCTTTGCCTTGAAATCAGGCAAAGTGAAATTTCACGCTACAGACACAAATAACTGAGTCTTTACTTTCTTTTTAGTGAGGGTACTGAAAATGCTTTTCATAAATATTAAATATTCCATTTCTAAAATTCATAGATTGATAAAGCATAGAGACTCATCAGGACTTGTAAACTGGATGAAATAAAGTGCTACCATTTTCAGTATTTCTTACTGTTTTTCATTACCTTGTTCTCCTGAAACTCTGCTTTGACAATCGTTGAGGTATAGGAGGGAAGAACTGGCTCAACAAGTGTCATCATTGCCACCACTCTGATTCACAATGTATCTTGAATTCAAAACATATTTACATGGGTTAAAGTACTTTCTAATTCCAGGCTTTACCCTTATGAAAATTAACACTAAGGTAAAGAAAGTTGTAATGGTCTACTGCTGGCTCATGGTGACTGCATTAAAGTAGTCTGTGCCAGAATCAATATTTTGAAATGTTCCTTTGTTTGGCACGCTGAAGATTTCACAACCAGCAATAGATGATAACAGTAAGATAGGGGAAAGTATGGCTTTCTTTTGAAAAATGGGAAGGGGGCAATTATGAATGAAGACAGTGGAAAAAAAATCACAGGAGTATTCTCAAGCAGATCAATGTTAGGAACAAAAGCATGGATTTAAGAATTTGCAAATAGATTCATTTAAAATCTTCCTGTGCTTACTTTCCACTTGGAAAGTCTTCAAGACCCACTCCTGCAAGTCCATCTATCACAGTTTGAAGAATATGAACTTAACTTTCTAAAATTATTGAGATCTCTTTAGTTTATCTTCCTAAAGGACTTTTAATAATGTAATAGTTTTAAGTGAAATATTAAAAGCAAATATAATCCAGATATAAATGCGTCAACATGCAATTGAATTTTTGTGGAAATTGATGATCTAGTTTTAAAATTTATGCAGAAATCCAAAAGATCAACAATAGCCAAGGCAATCTTGAAAATAAAAAGTGAAGGAAATGGAAGATACAAATTACTAAATATTAGAACTTATGAAAAAGCAATGATAATTAAGACAATGTAGCATGGCCACAAGAAGAGACAAACAGACCACTGGGACAGACACAAACCTGTCCAGGAATAGTCACCTGATATATGAGAAAGGTAATACTCCAATGTAGCAAAGAAAGGATGTTTTAGGGTTTTGTCTTTTTTTTTTCATGATGCTGTGCAGTTGTGTCAAAAATTGTATTTAGGGCTGCCTGGGTGGTTCAGTGGGTTTAGCCTCTGCCTTCAGCTCAGGTCATGATCTCAAGGTCCTGGGATCAAGTCCCGCATCGGGCTCTCTGCTGGGTGGGGAGCCTGCTTCTTCCTCCCTCTCTCTCTCTCTCTCTTTCTCTCTTTCTCTCTGCTTGCCTCTCTGCCTACTTGTGATCTCTCTGTGTCACATAAATAAAATCTAAAAAAAAGAAAAAAATTGTATCTTGACCCCTAACCTCACACCACACAGTAATAATCTCTAGAGGAGTTGTGGATCTGTATGTGGAAGATAAAAATACAAAGTTTGCAAAAAGAAACACAAAGAATATCTTCAGTAGTTTTGAGGAGGTCAAAGATTTTTAAAACATAACACAAAAAGTACTGACTAGAAAGGGAAAATAATGATAAATAGGACTACATTAAAATGAACCTTTTGTTCATCCAAAGAAACTCTTGATGGAATGAAATTATAGTTCAAAAAGTGAGAGAAGATATTTGAAATACATATACCCAATAAATGTACAAAGTGTCCATTAAAGTCAACAATATAAAGGCAAAGAACTTGAACAAGTACTTTCACACGACCAATAGACATATGGAGACACTCAACTTCATTCCTCATTCAGAAGATGCAAATTAAAACCATCGTGCAATACCGCTTAAATGACAATTCCAAGAGGACTAAAATAAAGATTATAGACAAAACCAAATGTTGATGACAACAGGGTGCAACCTGAACTTTCATATTCTGAAATGAGAGTTTAAGTTAGTATAATCACTGCAAAAAGGGTTGCAAGATTGAGTAAACAAAAATATAGAACACTGTTTATGGAAAAATATTTGTCAGTATATGATAAAGAAGAACATGTATGTACAGCCAAATGACAAAGCAGCTACCCCTGATTTATATAACCAATAAAAATAAATTCATGTAGGTCCTTTTCTAGGACCCTCTCAAGATGAATGGAGTCACAGTACTGGCATGATGCCAAGCTTCGGTTTAGCTTTTATTACAATACATCTGAACAAAACATGAGACCACCGCAGAGCAGAAGTTATGAGCTTTCATCGGCTGCTACTAGTGAGAGGATATTTCTTCTCAGTCCCCATCTGGATTCTGGTGGACTGCAGCATTCTTCTTTTCCCCATGGTCTAGTTATGGTTGGAGTTGCTGGAATTGCCCATTGAGGGAACACATGGTTGGGTATTTTTGAACAAATTTTTTGACTCATCTGCTGCCCTTTTGTGGAGAATAGTTAGAAAATTAAATTTTTCAACCTGAGAATTATTGGAAAGGAGTCCCCCGTTCCTGGAAAACTAATGACAGCAGCTATTACATGGGAACCTAGAGATCTAGAGGTTTTTTGTAATGTAATGGCTTGATGTGGTACCAACAAAGTAAGACTTAATGGAATCCTGGCATTGGGTAGGGGAGCTGGAGAGTAAGCTTTAAGTAGTGTAAAGGACGCATTGCTGAACAAAAGAGAACTGAGTTTACCCAACCTTCTAAAGAATTAAGCACTGTATGTTTGTCTAAAAAACCTTCTATACAGAAATTCTTTCAAAAATCACATGACTAATGTCTAAGTGATTTCAGGAGCAAGGATTGACATATTTCAGTTGAAATACGTTTCTTGACTCTAGGCTAACATATTATGTGAATATTTGCCTCTTTCTGAGTTACAGCAAATATTCTGAGAGCTGAATGCAGTTCATCAAATAGATCCCACTTTAGATGGTAAACTAATGGTGTGCCTTGGAAATCAGGTGATGTTTTCATTGTACTTCAAGAATATTCTCCTAATATCTGTACTTTTCAGGAAAGGGTTAATAATGTTAGGGCCTTTTCAAGTTTCTCGTTAATCTGAATCTGGATAACATCACAAATGCATCTCATGACGGTACTGCTAAAAAAAAGCACATACTTTAGAAATGTTTAATGTGAACCCGAAGTTCTCCTTGTAAAAAACTTGAATAATGTTCTTATGCAATAAGTCCAATAATTTAGCCAGTAGACAAACTCTTACTTTGCTTTTTTAAAATTAGAGAAACATATTTTAAAGTTATTCACTATAGTCCAAGCTAAATATCTTATCATCTACATTTTCTGAACTATTTGGGCAATGATAAATGCTGTTTTCAAAACAGACTTATTCTTACCTAAGCTAACAGTTTTATAGAGCATTTATTATAATACCATAAAAAGGAAACATACTGTTGAAATTTTCAAAAAGGTTTGCTCATTTCCTAATTTTTAAGATTTTATTTACTTATTTGACAGACAGAGATCACAAGTAAGCAGAGAAGCAGGCAGAGAGAGAGGGAGAAACAGGCTACCCGCTGAGCAGAGAGCCTGACGTGCAGGCTCTATCCCAGGACCCTGAGATCATGACCCAACCAAAGGCAGAGGCTTTAACCCACTGAGCCACCCAGGTGCCCCTTCCTAATTTTTAAATGAATATCTGTTTTTCTTGTGATTGCTTTTAGAAAAGAAGGAGGAAAAAAAAAACCACAAATGTATAATGTGAATATATATATATATCTATATATATATAGATAAAGTGTTAAAATGAATATATATATATATATATATATATCCACATCACATCATAAATTTAAATTATTAGGATTTTTCACCTCAAAGCTATTTTACCAGGTTTGAATTACAAAGTTAAGTTGCCAGATTGATTATATGATTACTTCAAAATTTAAATTCCTCATCATCTGGCAGTAATTTTCACTTGCCATTTAGAAAACATTCAACTGGGATTTGTGATGATGTGCTGTACACCTTAATTTTTTACTTTTAACCCTGCTTATGATCATCTATGGTGACTGATAAGAATTTTGGAAGCAGAAGGAAAAAACTCATCTTTTTTGTTTTTTCAATGTCATGCCTTTTATGAGGAGTACAAATTGATATGTCCTAAAATAAGAATTTAATAAGGAGGAAAATCCACTTGTCTGTTGTAAGAATAGTGTATTCATTAAAGTCAGGTTATCTTTTATTTCTTTAAGTATGAGGTATCATTATACCATGCAATTGATAAACATCCTGAGGTAGAAATTAAAAACTAAAATAAATGAATAGATAAATGCATGTGTTTCCAAAATACTATATAACTTTCATAGCAGCATTGTTTGTAATAGCTCCAAACTAAAAGCAAACCCAATGTTCATCAGTAATTTAAATAGATAAATATACTGTGGTATATTCATGGTTTGGAATACCATCCAGCAGAGAAATTTAATGAACACCAAGCATAAGTAACAATATGGAAAATTCTGTAAGCACAAGGTTCATGAAACCAGATATAAAATAATGCACGCTATACTATTCCATTTAAGTAAAGTCCAAAAGAACTAGAGGTAATCTATGGAGTAAGAAGTTAAAATAGTGGTTACTTTGAGGAGGAAGGTGGAAACCATGCATGGGAGTGGACAAGAAAGTGGCTTGGGTATTGCTGCAATAATTTTTCATTCAAGTATGAGTTAGAGGAGTGTTTTCACTTTGTGAAAATTTACTGAGCTGTGCAACTAGGAATTGTGCACTTTTTTATTAGATAATATACATCAAAAAGTTTATTAGTTTTTTAAAGAAAAATGTATATGGAAGAATTTAAAGTGCATGAAAACAATACCATTTATGTGAGAGTCAGTGTAAACAAGAGTTAAAATATTCTAACATCCTGCATTGTCCAGAAAGAGAGTAAAGCTACCAATTAATCAAACCCCTCTATTTCCATTCACTTGTATAGCTGGTCGAGCTAATGTAATTAATCTCTATTATATATTTGGCTTCAATCTCTTACCTAAAGAGTAGACACTATCAGAATAGTTCGGGGAGTAGTATTTAGTGCAGGTAAAAATTTGACATAAAAGTATACTTTTTAGGGTTTTAAGAATAGATTAATACATATCTCAGTACTTTCCAAAGGATACCTGACTTGGGCCAAGGGGAATTTTTCTCTTCTGCTGTCAGACCTTTTGTATAGAAATGGATATTTTAAGTACAATGAGTCAAGCAGAGAAAAGTAATTATCATGTAGTCTCACTCATATGTGGAACATAAGGAATAACGCTGAGGACCACAGGGGAAGGGAGGGAAAACTGATTGGGAAGAAACCAGAGGGGGAGACTAACCATGAAAGACTGGACTTGGAGAAACAAACTGAGGGTTACAGAAGGGAGGGGGTTGGGGGGATGGAGTAACTGAGGGATGGGTATTAAAGGGGGCCCCTGTTGGGATGTGCACTGGATATTATATATAACCAATGAATCACTGAACACTACACAAAAACTAATGATGTACTATATCTGGCTAACTGAACATAATAACAAAAAAAATTAAAAACATAAGGGGAGATTTAACACTTCACTGGTGCCATAGGAGAGAGCAGCAGACCCAATTCTAAAGAGTCAGATATCTATAAGGCCAAGAGACAAAAAAAGATCAGTTTAGCAACATCTGGGTACTGAGGGAAGAGTACATGAGTGTTTCTTAGGTGGTCCAGTCTCCTGGACCAATGACAAAACGCGGGTGTTCATGCATGGGTTTGACCCAGGCCCTGCAGGCAGAATAAACTTGTGCTTGCTTCCATCTGTTTCTTATTTTCCCAGGAATTGGTCATACTGGTAAAGATGGGAACACACTGTTGCTATTTGTTATATTTTGTTTTTTATAAAATTATTTAAATTGAGTAAAAAATCTACTTCAATCAGAAACATAATTCAGGGAGGAAAATCAAACATAAATGAGACAAAGAAGTATAATGAAATTTAGAAACAAAAAGACTGACATTCTCTTTCTGGAGAGTAAATTTCCTCATTGGAGAAAATGGGGACAATAATAAAATGCATATTTCAAGATTTTCATGAGAATTATATGAAATATGTAAATTTAAAAATCAGACATCACAACATACTAACTCTGTGACCTTGAGCAATTTATGAACACATACTCTCTCTGCACTTTAGCTTTCTCATCAGTGAAATAAGGATATAGTAGTATTTATCCTTCCTGTGGTAATTTTCTTTTAAACATGTTAGTATAAATAGTGTATGATGTACACACATGTGAATGTTTATGTCTGCATATGTGTATGTCCATTTATTTTCACCTACATGCGTGGGATGCTTAGTTTCCTTTTGAAGCACCCTAATCCATGATCTATGCCACATTGTGCTTGTTAATAACATATGGTTGTTAAAATAACTTTTCACTGGTGAAATACATTGTTTTTAAGACAATGGGTTGGGCTAGATAATTTAGGCATATTGCTCTCCCTTTGACAGTATGAGATATAAGAATCTGGAAAATTTAGCAGTCTTATCTTTTGGAGGAGTAACATTCCAGGTCTAGAGCTCTACGTAGTCCTGTGTCTTCCATTTCTCAGAGTATTCCTGACCCAACTAAATGACTGGCTATTTCTCCCTATTTCTGATAGGTTCTAGAGCTGATCATCAGTATACTTTACAGTATGGTTCTTCTGGCAGGGTATCTTAAGATTAGATCAGCATTCATTCTTAGCAGTGGGTACCCAGGCCATGCTGTCTGTCAAATATTTAGAACTTCACTCTCACTCATACCCAACTTGGAGCAAACATTTATTCCCAGGGCTTCTAAAAGCACCTAACAACAGAGAGGGGGACTGCATTAAGCTTTACAACAACACATTGCATGACTGCTTTCTTGCCTCCTTACGAATAAATGTGTATTTGTTAGATTTTGGTTTAACAGCTTGCATTTATCTCAATTTATGACCTAGTGATATAGTTGTCTAAATTTCAAAATAGTTGCACATGTGAGATAAAGATACATGAACAAAACTGCATCAGCTTTAACCACTTTTCAAACTCTGGAAACACAGCCTTCCAGCCAAATAAGAGCCACTTCCCCTCTCTTCTCTTTTCTTGACTAAAACACTAATTAGTAAGTTGAAGAGGCAGGGAGAGGGAAAGGGGGATAAGAAACCAACCAAAGACAACACACCATTCCCTGAAGGTAGCCAGCTACTAACTACAGCTCTTTACTTATGAAGTAAAGCAAAAGAGAACTGAATTAAACTGAATATATTTTAATCCACTGACTCTGGATTGGATTTTGATGACTTAAAGTAACTATAGGAAAGGAAAGAAAAATAAAATCTGATGAAAACAGGGAGACAAAATGTAAGAGACTTTTAAGTATAGGAGACAAACTGAGGGTTGCTGGAGAGGTGGGTGGGTAGGGGGGAGGGATAACTTGGTGATGGGCAATAAGGAGGGCATGTGATGTAGAGAGTCCTGGGTATTGTATGCAACTGATGAATCACTAAATTCTACTCCTGAAACTAACAATTTACTATATGTTAAACTGAATTTAAATTTTAAAAAGAAAAGAAAATAATTATAAGATTATTACCTAAGTGTAAACAGGGATGTCATGGGATCTGCCCAATTTCCACTCAGAGCCACAGTAAATTTACCTACATTCAATACTTTTTAAAGGGATAGAAGAAAACAAAAACAAATTTTGTTTTAATTTCCTCATAAATTCTTTTTATTTAATGTGCTTGATACGGAAAGTATTTCAATATTAAATTTATATAAAAATATTAAGAATTATGTTTCTTCTCATAACTGGTTTGATTAAGGTGACTCAACTCTTGTGTATGGAATCATAAAATGATTTTTTTCATTAACTATCAATTGTATTCTTTTGAAACTCCCTTTATCTCTTTCCACTATATGTAAGCACCTTTAATGTTGTCTCTAATTTTGTAACACTTTCAGTCATTTTCAGTTATTTTTTAAAAATTTATTTATTTATCTGAGAGAGAGAGGGAGAGAGAGAGAGAGAGCACATGAGCCAGGGGAGGGGTAGAGGGACAGAGAGAGGGGAAGTAGACTTCCTGCTGAGTGCAGAGCTCAACATGGGGCTCCATCTCATGACTCCTGAGATCATAACCTGAGCCAAAATCAAGAGTCGGATGCTTGACTGACTGAGTCACCTAGGCACCTCTCATTTTCAGTTATTAAAACAGCTTTCTTCCCATCACAGTAACGTTCTAGGGCCTCCCTTATATATCATGATAGTAATGGCCACCAACACTTCTCAACCCCCCCAAACCAGTCCCTCCCTGATTGGGCCCTGGAAAATAGAGTAATTCCTATACAGTTCGGTAAACTTGGTGGTAAGTATCAGTCAGTACGTCTTATTACTGTATTATAACTTAAAAATCAGAGCTATTGAGCCCTTCCCTTTTTCTTTAAAAAACAAAATTTTTTCCCAAACAGGATCCTCAGTTGAACTCCCAGATGCTTAAGAGCCTTTGATGTATTTAAATAAAGTAAAATAAAAATTTAACCTCCTGATTTCTTCTTTTACTGTCTCTGAAGGTCATGGAAATCAGAGAATGACCTGAAAGCCATCTGAATGGACAGTGTCACTCTCAGGTAACTGCCTGACTGCCGGCCTTTGCGAGCACAACCATAAGCAAGGCAGCTGCTGGCAGTCCCGGCTGTCCCTGAAACATTATAGGGCTCTCTTGATAAAAGGCCTTTTTCTAAGCAAATGAAGCAACAGAAGACCAGAGTGAAAGGAATGATCACGGTGTTTGTCAAAATTAAAACTGCCATCTTCGGGTCCCTGGGTGGCTCAGTGGGTTAAGCCTCTGCCTTCACTCGGGTCATGATCTCAGAGTCCTGGGATCAAGCCCCACGTCAGGCTCTCTGCTCAGCAGGGAGCCTGCTTCCCCCTTCTCTCTATGCCTGTCTCTCTGCCTATCTATGATCTCTGTCTGTCAAATAAATAAATAAAATATTAAAAAAAAAAAAACTGCCATCTTCACAAGCTTCAGCAGTTCAGGGTTAGCATCATGCAGGATGATTGTCTATTAAGATTTCCATGGAGACTTACAAGATCTCAGGACAGATTCAAGGCTAGAAAACATTCATTATAATAAAACTGGATTTGATTCCATCTTATCTGAAAAACTGTAGACATGAGATAAGGAATTTTCCTCTCCTATGTCTTTTCTCTAGAGCTGATAGCCACTGATGGGTGCCTGGTAAGACAGAACTCTTTTTTTTTATTTATTTATTTGAGAGAAGACAGTGAGAGAGAGCGTGAGAGGCCAGAAGGTCAGAGGGAGAAGCAGACTCCCCATGGAGCTGGGAGCCCGAGCGGGACTCGATCCTGGGACTCCAGGACCGTGACCTGAGCCAAAGGCAGTTGCTTAACCAACTGAGCCACCCAGGCGCCCGAGACAGAACTCTTATAGGAAAGATTCATAAAGGCTTCCCTGCCTTCCTACAAAACACATTTCTGGCGGTCTTTGAGATACCATTAGTCATTATAAAATAACAACAACAACAACAGTCTAGTGTCATTACTAAAGGTGTGTTTATGCCAGTATGGTTGGAAATAGATAACTGTGCATCCCATAGCCATGTTTAAGCCATAAGCTGAAGCTCTTTTCCTGTATGTGCGAATTATGACAATAGTATTGCATTGGTAATTTCTTTGTTTTGCTGTGTGTCTGGATCGGTATTAACTCTAAGGTTTGAAAAAGTTTAAGGATGGAGCCTACTATTCAGTACCACCCCACTCATAGACATATGTAATATTTGATTGATGTTACTAGATGGGAATGACGATACAGAAGATCTTTAGTGATAGTGTGCTAGAAGTACAATTAAATGGATTTTTTTGGTGAGATAAGTGAGGTACTTTTTTTCTTACTTATAGTTTCTTAAATGTCTACAGTGATCTTGTAGCAACTGTTTTTATTTTTATAAAATAATTTATATATCTTATGAAATAGAGCAATTACCATGATCAGTTTTGAAAAGAAGAAACCAGAACCAGCACAAAGAAAAAAAGCACTAGTAGAATGAGCAGGCCCTGATTTCTCTGATCCCCAGGTTAGTGTTTTTTGGTCTCTACCATACTTCTAGAACAATTCCTGAGACAAATTGGTTATACCTCCAAAGAACTTAATGAGGGCATTTAATGAAAGCAATAAAAATACAGAAATAACTACCTGATATACCAGACTAATTTTAAAGATTTACTTACTTATTTTAGAGAGAGAGAAAGTGTGTGTGTGGCGGGGGAGGAGGGCGGAGAGGGAGACCCAGAGAATCTCAACAGACTTCCTGCTGAGTGCAGAGCCCTGAGGCCGGGCTGGATCTCACACTGAGATCTTAACTCATCCAAAATCAAGAGTAGGATGCTTAACTGACGGAGCCACCCAGGTGCCCCTGATATACCAGAGTAATTTTAAATTTAGTTTTGGACCTCAGGTCTATCTTTATTTACCTGTTACTTTTTTTCTTGTATTATAGCCAGATAATTTTTGCTTTCACAATTAAAAGTAAGGAGTCTATTTAAGATATGACTTTTCAGCCCATACATTTTTCTCTAATAATTTACCTCCAGCCTCAAACTTTTTCCAGGATTTCTGTTAGGGGACAGACCTCTTTCTGCTTGTGGTCTAGAGAGACTATCAAGGAGAAATGAAATCGCATGTCCATGGAGCAAACTAAATAAAGCTGTTTGTTTTTAAACGCTTTATTGCATCAATGCTAGTCTCCTTAGAGGAATACAATCAGATTAGCCATGTTTTGGTCACTGAGAAGATAATACATTTCTGAAAACTCACAAAACAGTGAAGCATGCAGATTAGGACTAGTGATGCTTTCATCTCTTTATGGAACAGTCATGGCAAGCAGTACAGTACATCATAAGAGCCTTTACTGCAGCTGTACAGCTTCTAAACTGCAGAGGAGAGATGAGGCAGACATCAGAGGAAATCTCCAGGCAACTGCAGTCAAACATTACCCAGGAAGCTGCAGGTAGGACAGCATTACATAAAAGCTCAAAATTGCTTCAAAACCTGGCCTATTGAAGTATACCATTCAATTCACATTTTTTTTTCATTTACAAGGAACTTACACACATTTAAGAAACTTATTTCTATGTTGATTCCCAATCCAGTTATTTGTGCTCTTACAGAAAACTCTGTATTAGGTGGTTGTTGGTTGTTTTGTTATTTTGTTACTTAAAATGTTAAAACCTACTTTCATTAAAAAAATGAGAATGACATCTGTATATAGGATGACAGTTTAACAGAAAGGTAGTTGACTTGAAGTGTTGAATTAGGAATGAAAAAATTGTTCAATGTCTCCTTTAAAAAAAAGCATAATGATATAGATATAAGTGATGGTTTAGTAACAACCATGAATGTAATAATATAAAGATGCCAGTGTTTTGGGATCAAAGACTGACAACAAACTAACTCTAAGAAATCAGCTATTTTAGTTCATTAAAGTATTTTTCACAGCTGCTATGATGTGTCTAGCACTGATTCCAAATTTATCCAGTAATTCACTAGGTTTCCCAGATTGAGGCACTTCTGACACTGCCAGCTGATGAACCAGGATGTCAGGCTCTCTAGAGACAGCTGCACATACAGCTTCTCCAATGCCACCTTCCCGGTAGTGATCCTCCACTGTGATAACCTGGCCACCTGTAGCTTTTGCATTGGAGATGATGTTGGCAGCATCCAGGGGTTTAATGGTAAATGGGTCAATGACACGGATAGAGATACCTTGTTGAGAAAGACTGTCAGCAGCTGCTAAGGCTTCGTGCAGAGTGACTCCAGCTCCAATAACTGTGACTTTGTCATTAACGCTCTGGCGGATGACCTTGGCCTGTCCAATCTCAAAATTTTCTTGTGGGGTGTAAATAACTGCGGTTTCTGGTTGGCTGGTCCGAATGAAGCACATCCCTTTGGTATTGGCAGCCAGATAAACAGCATACTCTGTCGAGATAGCATCACTTGGATAGAAAACAGTACAATTGGGAATGCTTCGGAACATGGCTAGATCTTCCAGGGCCATCTGGGAGGGCCCATCTTCACCAGTGGATACCCCACAGTGGGAACCAATAAAATTGATATTGGTTTGAGATATGGCTCCCATTCGTATCTGATCAAATGCTCGGGTCAAAAAGGCAGCAAAGGTACTGACAAAAGCAATGGTTCGACCACGGGTGGCACAGCCTAGTGCCACACTCACCATGTTTTGTTCAGCGATAAAACACTCAATAAAACGTTCAGGGTGTTCTTCACTGAATATCTCGGAAAAGGTGGAGTTTTTTGTGTCACCAGCCAAGACAATAACTCTTTCGTTTGCATGGCCCAGTTTCGCCAATGCCAAACCGTATGCTTTCCTAGTAGCTACCCTGTCTCCAGCCACATAATCAGGCAGACAGGTCATTTTCACATTCCTGACGTTGACTGGAGGTGAGTCTTCCACGGGAGGTTTCGGCGTGAGATTCCTGTTGGTCTGTATCTGACTCTCAATTAGTTTGATGATCGCATCTACTCTCTCTTTTGGCACGGGCTTTCCATGCCAATCTTCCGCATTCTCGATATTCGGAATACCTCGGCCCTTGAAGGTCCTCGCCACTATGGCCGTGGGCTTGCTCTTCACCTGAGCTGCTCGCCAGAACGCTTGGCATAACGCCCCCACATCATGCCCGTCCACTAAGTACGTATTCCACCCAAAGGCTTCACAGCGATTCTGATAGATGTCTGTGCAGTGCTCAAGGGGCGTGACTCCACTTTGTCCCAAGCGGTTCACGTCGAAGACTGCCACCAGATTGTCCAAACTGTAGTGAGAAGCGAAGGCCAGAGCCTCCCAGACGGAGCCTTCTGAGGACTCGCCATCCCCCAGGAGGCAGAACACCCGGTAGCTGGCCTTGTCGAAGTACTTGCCAGTGTACGCCATGCCGCACGCGGCACCTAATCCTTGTCCCAGGGATCCCGTCGCCACATCCACAAACGACAGCCTGGGGGTGGGATGTCCCTCCAAGTCACAGTAGATTTTCCTCAAGCTCAGCAAGTCCGATTCGCCGATGGTGCCCAACTCCGCCCAAGCCGCGTAGAGGATTGGGGCCGCATGGCCCTTGGAGAGGATGAATCGGTCGTTGTCGGGGTGCTCCGGGTCTGTGCGTTTATACCTCATGGTGTGGAAGAAGAGCACCGCCATGATCTCCGCGGCGCTGCAGCACGAAGTGGGGTGGCCGGAGCTGGACGCACACGTGGCCCTGATGGAGTGGATCCGCAGGCGGTTGGCCACGTCCCGCAGCACCTGCACGGTGCTCCCGTCGGGCTTGGAGTCGTCTGCCATGACTGCGCTCCCCTGCTTTCCTCAGAGCAAAAGCTGCTGCTGCACCCTTCACCGTTCTGTCGTGCGACCACTGCGCCCTGGTCCCGCCGCCTTCAGGAAACGAGCTCTGCCAACGGCCACTGCGCCTCGAGAGGCTTCGTTGTGTCCCTCGGGACCCAGCGTGACACCGGGGGGGGGGGGGGTGTCACCGTACGCCTCCGCTCCTTCACGCACTGCCGTGTCCTTCCACACCCAATAGAATGGACTTTTTTTTTTTTTTTGGATTAATTTTGTCACTTGCCTATTTAACATTATTAAAAATAATTAAATTTCTTTACACCTTTCCTCATGTTGTAAGTTCAAAAGCGGTCTTTCTTACTTCCATGTGCTAGAGGAGGCTATTTGTGAGGTTGTGCTTTTCTTTTAAAGCATTCAGCATATATCCAAGAGTACAAAGAAAGTCTTTGCTGAGCATTAGTAGAAATGATCCAAAGTCGCTTTCAATCTAACCAATATGGCAACACTAACGTTAACAAAGACTTTCTCGCTAACAAAGAGCGACTGAGAATTCTAGCTCTGGCTCACAGGTGGAAGCACAATGCCTTATTTGACCAAAACTTGCAGGAAGGACAAATGTAAAACTATTCAATGTTAGAATATCTACTACTGCAATTTTCGCAGTAGACCCTAAAATACTCTAACTCACTATGAGTAATTTTTAATACAAAGCTAATTTAACTACACTCGTTATGAAACTTAATTTGTGACATTGAACTCTCCTAGCAGGTAAGGGTCATTGCATGACATCGGAAAAATAAAAAATCAACAGTATATTCCTTTTCATGTTGCGAAGGTCAACATCTTGATTCTTGAGCAATGGTACTTAATATTGACTTGACATCAAAATCACGACATAGAGAACCACAATGAAAGCAAAATTATGCTTGGGCTCCACCCTAAAATGAGTAGTTTGAATTTATGGGAGTAGAGTCTGGGAAGCTGTATATTTCCAATGTGCCTGTTGAGTCTAATATTTAGTTGAAGTTAAGAATAGATAAATTGCAGATAGACTTAAGACTGGTGGTTTATTTTATTTTATTTTATTTAAGATTTTATTTATTTATTTGACAGAGAGACAGCAAGAGGGAATACAAGTAGGAGGAGTAGGAGAGGAAGAAGCAGGCCTCCAGCTGAGCAAGGAGTCCCATGCGGGGCTGGATCCCATGACCCTGGGACCATAACGGAGCTGAAGGCAGATGCCACTCAGGTGCCCCAAGATTGGTGGTTCTTAATATTGGCTGTAGTTTAGAATCATCGGGGGATTTTAAAAATCCCATGTCCAGGCTGCATTTCAAACAAATTAAATTAGAATTTCTTGGTGATGGGTACAGGTATCACTAATTTTAAAAGCTTCCTAAACCATTTCGATGTTCAGTCAGGCTATACACAACTAACTCAGTGTGGTCTTGCTACTTTTCATATTCTCTTACATTCTATCTCAGAAAAACATTCTAAATATTATTTGTTACTTGAACTAATTCTACCATTCTAATTTTTAAGGATACATAGTAGAGTAAACTGTCATGGTATGATAGGGTCATCTTGGATTCATTGCTCCTCATGCTTGTTGCAAATTAATGTTTGTTTATCTTTTTAGACAAATAAAGGAAGAGAAAATAAAAACATTTGATTAGGGCTGAGAGTAAATATGGGAAGTATTCACAGCATCATGATAGCATGCTGCTAGGGCCTGACAGGAAAACAGTTATAACAAAAACAAAGGTAGCTCACCATTATTTTGCCTGAGGAGAGCTCTAATAAATCCAAATAATTGGTAAATAACATAGCATAAAAATGATCTATGAAGCAGGGTTCACACGAAAAAAGCATGGGAAATTTAGGAACTTCTTAACATTTCAAGTTACCCAGTTTTTCCATTCATTTAAAGTATTGCACAACTATTTCCCAAAGTATTAAATAGAAAGTTATTAACACAAGTATAGGTCAATTTTGTTAAGAAAAGAATGTCATCTTGGAGATTTAATACCCTAAATAGGGAATTTCCTTTTGTCATTCAATGAGATTGTGTGGGTTTTTTATACTACAAAGAAAATAATATTTTATAAATTACTTGTAAAACATTTAAAAATGTTCTGTGACTTTTAAAGGGAAGTTTAGACAGTTATATATAAATTATTAATACTTTCTTTAAGCATGTAATCCTTTAAAATATATTTTAAAATATACAATTGAAAATAACCATGTAAACAGGAAGTATACAAAATTTGGTTATGCAAAATCACCCAATGTGGCTATGAATACAATTTAGTCAAATAAATCAAAGAAATGATACCATGTTCTATTTTCTCCATTTAGAAGAGGCTATTACTGACAAAAGTCCTGCCAAAAAATTTTAAACCAACATGTTAAAAATTTAGTTGTCTTGGAAAAAGTTCATCGCTCATTTTAGAGGTCATTTTGGAAGTTTTCTGCAAAATAGGAAGAAACTATGTGTTTATTTTGGCTTATTCATGTGAAGTAGGGATTGGCAAACTCAAGTGCCTAATGTGCTAGGAGGTACCATAAATAGGAGATGAATGTCGGATATAAAATAAGAGGATTAGAGTGGTTTATGACAAACTGGAGAATACAAGTCCACTTAAAGACACTGAAAATTGAAAAAAATTGTGAACCCTTTTTGGACAAAAAAACCTATCTTGAGTCTGCTGGGTTTGACCCCTGATTTAAAGTCTGTTAAAAATAAATTAAATGTATTGTTTTGTCTTTGTTTAAATTTTCCACTATAACCTTTTTTTATGGTATTTGTTTAATAGTGTGTATTCATAAACGTTTTTTTTCAAGTATTTGTAGTAGTGTGTATTTCAAATGAAAATAAAACCTAGCAGGATCACTTGTACAAAGAGCTGTGGAGGGAAAATGTAAATAGCAGGAACTGCTATTCTAGTATGATTTCTACTGGGCTGCAGTAGAGAAAATGAAACATACATACAGATTACTGATTACTTAGGAGGTCTACACTGATTTGTGAAAATATATATTTTTGCTATGTGAGAGTGAGTTATTATTTAGAGGTTAGAAACATTGAAGTTTCACTTATATCCTACCTGTACTGTTAAATTTTGTTAAAATGGAATTACATGAAGACACACTTGCTGACTTCATCTTTTTTTCTTTCATTGTTTGAATTTGGTTAATTTAGTAGGTTGACTATGGAGCAAGTGAGGGTAAGATTCTTATGTTAAGAAGATTCTTGGTGCTCTACTTACTTGAATTATTGCTTTGAAAATTATGACAGATACTATTATTGTCTGTGATACTTTTTGCATAATTTCCCATAGTTTAAAGAGTTCTTTTATTTTGGGGAGAAAGGAGGCAGGCAGTAACATATTTAGGAAAGTAAATACGAAGTACTTCTTAGATGAATAAATTCTGGGACTGTATCAACTGTGTTTTGGGACAGTTAGCTTAGTTAGTTAAGCGTCTGCCTTTGGCTCAATTTATGATCCCAGGGTCCTGGGATCAAGTCCTGCATTGGACTCCTTTCTCAGCCTGGAGCTTGCTTCTCCCTCTGCCTGCTCTCCCTGCTTGTACTCTTGCTCTCTTTCTGGCAAATAAATAAATAAAATCTTAAAAACAAAACAAAACAAAAACACTGTGTTTTATATTGAAAGTTGCTAAGAAAGTATATTTTAAAAGCTTTCACCACACAGAGAAATATAACTAGGTGCAGTGAAAGATGTGTTAATTAATCTTACTGTGCTAATCATTTCACATTATATACAGTGTATTAAATTATTACATTGTATACCTTAAATTTACACAGTTTTGTCAATTATATCTCAGTAAAGCTGGGGGGAAAATAATGTGCTTCTCTGCTAAGCCTATTATCTCTTAATCTGGTTTCACTGATTTTTTTTTTCTGTTCTGCTTTTTGAAATAGCTATTAATTTAATAGTAGTAGTAAATGGTGGACATTATTTTGCAGTGCTAGATTTTACTTTGCTAAAGTC